>NC_057797.1:436561799-436861799 GCF_018294505.1 Triticum aestivum | reverse complement strand
CCAGCAATAGAATACCCTGATGCAGTTGTTAGTTCAGAACCAAGGCAACAACAACAACAACAAAAACAACAACAACAACAACAACAACAACAAAAACAAGAACAACAATCCACCACCACCACCACCAGTTGACAACTTGGCCCATTTTCTGAGGTTGCTGCCGCCAGTGTTTTCCAGTAGTACCGAGCCTATAGTAGCAGATGATTGGCTCCGCAGGATTGGAAGCGAGTTAACCACTGCAGGATGTACCAATGCTGAGAAGGTGCGTTTTGCCGCACATCAGTTGGATGGACCAGCAGCATCATGGTGGGAGAATTACACTGTAACCTACCCCGTAGCCACGGTGACATGGGACCAATTTTAGCAAGCCTTCCGTACAGCCCATGTCTCAACTGGAGCCAAGAATTTGAAGAAGCGTGAGTTTCGCAACTTACGCCAGGGGAACCGTAATGTGGCTCAGTACGCGGATGAGTTTAGCAAGTTATCTCGCTATGCCCTTGATGATGTGGCCACTATAGCGACCCGACCTCAGATGGTCAAGTCTCTGTGCTTCAGTGTCATCCCTGGATCAGTAATGCTGACACACACAGTACTCAAAGGATTTATAATAGAGTAGCAATCAGACACTTATTACATCGAATGTCTCAAGAGAGAACTTATTACAATAATATGGCTTAAGGCCATCTAATACGATAACAGCGGAAGGCTTGGAAAATAAAGTGAGTCCATCAACTCCAACGACATAGCTGAGCTACACGGCAACGACCTAACGAACCTTACTCCTCCTCTGAAAAGTCTGCAACATAATACGTTGCAGCCCGAAAATGGGTCAGCACATGGAATATGCTGGCAATGTAAAACAGTAGAGCAAGAACAGACTAATGCTATCACTAAATGCATATTTGGCTGGTGGAAAGCTCTATGGTTACAGTTTTGCGAAAAGCCAATTTTTCCCTACAACAAAGGAATAGATTTTATTTAACTATCATGGTAGTTGAAACATCATTGAGAAGGTTCCTCCAACTCAATCCCAATTAAAGTGATTAACAACCCAACAATATTAATTAAGAGTGATGAGATACATGTGATAATCCAAGTACTAGATACTCAAGAATTGTCCATAACCGGGGACACGGCTAACCATGATTAGATTGTACACTCTACAGAGGTTTGCAGACTTTTCCCCACAAGACTCGATCGCCTCCATTGAATTTCTCGCACTACAGGGTGTTTGAGAAACGGATGACCGAGACACAGTCTTTCAGAAACATTAACTCTCTACTCCGGACAGACCATACCAAACCTACATCCCACTACCTGTTAATCTGCCTCTTCAAGAGCTTCACGTAACTTACTCAACTATGCTAGAGCCCATAATAGCTTGTGGCTGCACATGGAAGTTTCTAGCATGAAATCATCTCAGTTCCCTTTGAGCCTGGGTGGCGGTCCATAGGAAGATCACACGGGTACTCCAGGATTTCCAAAAAAAATAGGCAACACTGGGTACTCCAGGTGCCTCAATCCACCCAGTTGTTTGATTAAGTTGCCACCTTAAGTTGAACCATTGATTAACATGCTCACATATGTCATGTATTTCACTCAAACCCAAACCATGTCTACAAGCATAGCATAGCATAGTATATATAAGCAACGCGTAGAGTAACTCCCAAGGGTTTGAATGTAACAGGGCAATAGGTTCTACCTCATTGACTACTTCCCAACCCACAAGTTAATGACATCCTAATCAATGCAATGTTTGAGGATTGAGACTAATGCATAAAAACTGGGTGATAAAAGGGATATGATCAAAGTGTTACTTGCCTTGTTGACGATCTGCGAAACCTAGGGACTCGTAGTAGCACGCTTCGCACTCCGGGTGTTCTATCGCAAGCAAACAATAGCATACATAAGTAAAAAGCAACGATGCACAAGCCAAACTCAAACAAAAGAGGTTGACCAGAAGTTTCCACTTAAGAACTCCAATTCGCAAAAAGAATCAAATCAAATGGAGCAACGAAACTCAAACGGCGAAAGAAAGAAGCTTCGTTTACTAATCTGAAACTAGGTCAAATTTTACAGTAGAGAAAACTTGTTTGAGTTGGTTAAGAGGAAAGAGGGTTTCGAGACAAAACTCCAGGCGCTTGAATCGCCTGATTCTGACTAATGAGCGAAAAGAAAAACAGAAACTAAGATCGGATCAGAAATCGCAATCAGAGAAAACCGCGGAATAAATCCAATAAAGGAAAACTGACGAACAGACTAACGAGTGAGCGTTCGTTGGCTGTTTCTAAAGGGCGAAGAACCATTCGTTAAAACGATCGTTCGGACGAACGTCCGCCAAATAGAAGAACCGAGAAAAACCGGCGAATCCTAAAAAACGGATCTAGGTTTCTAAAAAAACAGTCGGTCTTTATAAAAAAATCGGCGGCCGGGCGTGGCGGCTACCTCCTGCGAGAGGTCCGGCGGGGCGGCGGCTAGGGGGCGGTGGCGGCACTCGGCGGTGGCGGCAGGCGGCAGGCAGCGGCCGCTTGGCGCGGCGCGGGCGGCGGTGGTGTGGTGGGGTGTTGGGGCCGGGGGTGGCGGCGTATATAAAGGGCGGGGCGGGGCGGCTTGGAGGAGGGGGCAAGACGCGGCGGCGGAGAGGAGTCCGGCTCAAACTCCTAGTCCGAGTTGGCGGCGGCGGCGCTCGCGGGGAAGGTGGCGGCGGTGGCCTGGCGCGGCTGGGCCTTAGGCCCAGTCGGCGCGGGAACCTCTTTTTTTTAAATAATTTCGCCGACCGTAATAAATCCTAAAAAAATCTAAAAATGCCAAAACAAATTTTTCACCGTCTAAATAAAATATTTAGAACGAGATGAACATTTTCTTGGCCCAAAATGCAATTTTGGAAAAAGCGCAATTTTTCTAATGCAAACAAAATTGCAATAAAATCCAAATAAAACAATTATTTGGTTTTAATATTTTTCCTCCAATATTTCAATTATCTTGGAGAAGTCATATTATCTCCTCTCATATATTTTAGTGTGAAATATTTTTGGAGAGAAAATAATTAAAACCAAAAATCCTCGTTTTCAAAATTTGATAGAGGTCAAATTTGAAAACTGGGAAATCGCCAACTCTCTCCGAGGGTCCTTGAGTTGCTTAGGATTTTGAGTATCGCGAGACAAAATGCGAATAAAATATGATATGCATGGATGACTATGTATAACATTCCAAATTGAAAATTTGGGATGTTACAAACCTACCCCCCTTAAGATGAATCTCGCCCTCGAGATTCGGGTTGGCTAGAAAATAGGTGTGGGTGGTCTTTGCGAAGATCATCCTCCCGTTCCCAGGTGGCTTCATCCTCGGTATGGTGGCTCCACTGAACTTTACAAAACTTGATAACCTTACTGTGGGTGACTCTGCTGGCAAACTCAAGAATCTTAACTGGTTTCTCCTCATAAGTCAAATCACTGTCCAACTGAATCGCCTCCAGGGGTACTGTATCTCTTAGCGGTATATCTGCCATCTCAGCATGACACTTCTTCAGCTGTGAAACGTGAAACACGTCATGAACTCCTGACAATCCCTCGGGTAACTCCAACTTGTAGGCAACTTCTCCCATCCGTTCCAAAATACGATACGGTCCTACAAATCTCGGGGCTAACTTTCCCTTAACTCCAAAACGTTTCACTCCTCGCAAGGGTGATACTCGCAGATATGCTCGATCTCCAATTTCATAGGTTACCTCCTTGCGTTTTGAGTCTGCATAACTCTTCTGCCTGGACTGAGCAATCTTCAGTCTGTCACGAATCAATTTAACCTTCTCCTCAGACTCCTTGATCAAGTCTGGTCCAAACAACTGTCGGTCTCCTACCTCGTCCCACATCAACGGTGTTCTGCACCTTCGTCCATACAGGGCTTCAAATGGGGCCATCTTCAAACTGGCTTGATAGCTATTGTTGTATGAAAACTCTGCGTATGGCAAATTGTCATCCCAACTAGATCCATAATCTAGCGCACAGGCTCTCAACATGTCCTCCAAATTTGGTTGACTCTCTCTGTTTGTCCATCCGTCTGCGGGTGAAATGCTGTACTAAACTCCAATCTCGTTCCCAAAGTCTGGTGCAACTGGTGCCAAAACTTTGAGGTAAACTGTGTTCCTCGATCTGATACGATGGTCCTCGGAACTCCATGCAGACATACTATCCTGGACATATATATCTTGGCCAACTTTGCACTTGTATAGGTGGTTTTCACTGGGATGAAGTGAGCTACTTTGGTCAAGCGATCAACTACTACCCATATGGAATCATATCCTGCTTTGGTCCTGGGCAATCCGGTGATAAAGTCCATGCCCAGTTTATCCCACTTCCATTCGGGTATCGGCATAGGCTGTAACAGTCCTGCTGGCTTCTGATGTTCTGCCTTCACACGCTGACATACATCACATACGGCGACATACTCGGCAATATCCTTCTTCATACCGGTCCACCAGAAACGTTCCTTCAAATCCAAATACATCTTGGTGTTTCCGGGGTGTATCGAGTATGGTGAGTCATGGGCCTCTTGAAGTATTAACTTCCTGATCTCCTGGTTATTGGGCACATAAACTCGGTCCTCAAACCATAGGGTATCGTGCTCATCCTCACGAAAACCTTTGGCCTTTCCTTTGCCCATCTTCTCCTTTATCTCGGCAATCTCTTTGTCATCCTTCTGAGCTTCCCGAATTTTGTCCAGCAATGTCGACTGGACCTCCATTGTTGCAATAAATCCTCTAGGAACAATCTCCAATCGAAGTTCCATGATGTCCTCTGCTAATTCCTTCGGCAGTCCCTTGCTTTCAAGGATATTAGCATAACTCTTCCGGCTCAAAGCGTCTGCTACGACATTGGCCTTTCCTGGATGATAGTGTAGCTTCATGTCATAATCCTTTATAAGTTCCAACCATCTCCTCTGTCGAAGGTTCAGCTCCTTCTGGGTGAAAATGTACTTCAAACTCTTATGGTCCGTGTACACATCACAACGGTTTCCAATAAGGTAATGTCTCCAGGTCTTCAATGCATGTACTACGGCTGCTAACTCCAAATCATGCGTGGCATAGTTTAACTCATGAGGTTTTAGTTGTCGTGAGGCATACGAGACAACTCTCCCGTCCTGCATAAGCACACATCCAAGTCCTAAGCGTGAGGCATCGCAGTACACTTGGAACTCCTTATGTATATCTGGCAGTGTTAGCACTGGCGCTGTAGTCAAACGTTTCTTCAATTCCTGGAAACTTGCCTCGCAATCTTCTGTCCATTTAAACTTAGTATCCTTCTTCAACAGTTCAGTCATTGGCTTTGCAATCTTGGAAAAATTCTCGATGAATCTCCGGTAGTATCCTGCGAGTCCAAGAAAACTGCGGATCTCGCTAACTGAAGTGGGTGCCAACCATTCAGTGACTGACTGAATTTTGCTGGGGTCTACTGCTATACCTTCTCCCGATATAACATGTCCAAGGAACCCGACTTCCTTCAACCAAAATTCGCATTTGCTAAACTTAGCATACAACTGGTGTTCCCTGAGTTTCTCGAGAACTAAGCGCAAATGCTCCTTGTGCTCCTCCTCGTTCTTCGAGTATACCATAATATCATCAATAAACACCACAACAAACTTGTCCAAATACTCCATGAACACCTTGTTCATCATGCTCATGAAATAGGCAGGGGCGTTAGTCAGTCCAAATGACATGACTGTGTACTCGTATAATCCATATCGTGTTGTCAACGCTGTCTTCGGTATGTCCTTCTCTCGTATCTTCAACTGATGATACCCCGATCGCAAATCGATCTTCGAAAACACTTTAGCTCCTTGCAACTGATCAAACAGATCGTTGATCATCGGCAGTGGGTACTTGTTCTTAATCATCACTTCATTTAATGCTCGATAATCAACAACCATCCTCAGGGATTTATCCTTCTTCTCAACCAAAAGTACTGGGGCTCCCCAAGGTGATGAACTTCTTTGGATGTATCCTTTCTCCAATAACTCCTTGATTTGTTTCTTAATTTCTTCCAAATCATTTGTGGGCATCCGATAGGGTCTCTTGGATATTGGTCCTGTACCTGGCAACAGCTCTATCAAAAACTCAATGTCTCTATCCGGTGGCATGCCTGGTAACTCCTATGGAATACATCCGGGTAATCCTTCACTACAGGCACTTCCTCCTGAACAACTCCCGTAAGGGCATTCACTTGACTCCTCCTAGGCACATGCCTAGATACATACTTAATCCTTTTCCCTTCCGGGGTGGTGAGATAAATCGACTTACTAGCACAGTCAATGCTTCCTCCAAACTTTGACATCCAGTCCATACCCAATATCACATCCAATCCTTGTGACTCCAAGATAATTAGGTCGGACGGAAAAACATGTGTACCAATGGTTAAGGGTATCTGGTCACACCATCGGCTAGCCATATACTCTGCTCCGGGTGAACTCACTAAAAGAGGGGTCCTAAGGGTTTGGGTTGGTAGTTTAAACTTATCCACGAATCCCCTTGATATGTATGAATGCGATGCACCAGTATCGAAAAGAACAAGAGCGGTAAATGACTTAACCAAAAACTTACCTATTACCGCGTCCGGCTGCTCTTCAACCTCCTCCACGTTAACGTGGTTCACTTGTCCTTTGTTGAATGGATTTGGCTTCTTCCCAGCGCTCCCATTTCCATTTCCATTCTTTCCTTCAGGGCACTCCGTGGCGTAGTGTCCAGTCTTCCCGCACTTGAAACAAGTAACATGACTTAAGTCCCTTTTGGCGGGTGTGGCTGGGTTGGGGCGGTTATGATTATTGTTGGTTCCGTTCCCATTCCCATTCTTAGATCCATTGTGGTTATGCGATCCTCCTCCAGTGTGGTTGTGACCTCCATGGTTATGAACAAGTCCTCCCGAGTTCGGGGTTAGGCGAGGTTTCTGCTGAGCTCCTGAGTTATACTTCCCTTGTCCATACTTCCTCTTGCGGCTCTCAATCTGCTGCTGCTTCCCTTCAATCATAAGAGCCTTATCTACCAACTCCTGGTAGTTGTTGAAGGTTGCTACCATCAACTGCATACTCATCTCATCATTCAACCCTTCCATAAACTTCTCCTGCTTCGCGGCATCTGTGGCCACATCATCAGGGCGTAGCGAGATAACTTGCTAAACTCATCCACGTACTGAGCCACAGTACGGTTCCCCTGGCGTAAGTTGCGGAACTCCCGCTTCTTCATTTGCATAGCTCCAGTGGAGACATGGGCTGTGCGGAAAGCTTGCTGAAACTGGTCCCAAGTGACATTGGCTATAGGAAAAGTGGCTGTGTAATTCTCCCACCATGAGGCTGCTGGTCCATCCAATTGATGTGCGGCAAAGCGCACTCTCTCAGCATCTGTGCAACCTGCCGTGGTCAACTCCCTTCCAATACGGCGTAGCCAATCGTCCGCAACTATGGGCTCGGTGCTACTGGAAAACACCGGCGGTTGTAACCTTAGAAAACGGGCTAGGTTGTCCACGGGCGGCGGGTTGTTGTTGTTGTTGTTGTTGTTGCCCTGATTCTGAACTAGCAATTGCATCAAGTATTCTGCTGTTGGATCAACTGGGTGAGCTCCGGTGGGAAGGCAAAACCGGTGTCACGTCTCGGAGGCATCTGAGAGTTTAGATGGAAGATATTTAGAATAGAGAGGGGGTCTAATGAGAAAACACTACCCATATGCACATGAGACAAACACAATCTTTTCACTCAATCAATCAAGCAAGGGCATACAAACGATCTAGAACTATCGCACAAGTGCTCAACTACTACTAAATACATGGGGGAATACTAGTGATATATGGTAGTCATCTAGAAATTTTGATCGGTGGAAGACTCCATGATGTCTGCTCCAGCTTCGTCTTCAAAGTCATCATCACTAGGATCGGAATCGGTGTCGTCGATGATGATGTAGTCCTCGGGGCGTATCTCCTTGGGTTCTTCTTCTTCTATTGGTGCTGGTCCTCCCATGAATACTCCGATCTTCTTGACTAAGTCGTCATTCTTCTCCAGTAGTGTCTTGATTTCCTCCTCATATCCATCGCGTGTAAACTTGAGTTCTTCCTCCAGCTCAATGATCCTAGTCTTCGCCTTCTTCAAGTCCATCATGTCCGCGCACATCTGGTTTTCCTGACGTCGGATGTGCTGGTTTAACTCCTGGATGAAAGCTGCAATGGATCTATCCTTCCTGGTGCTGATTACTTCCCATTGCTCGTCTCGGCGCCCACATATTTGGTAAATAGTGTCCTTAAGCTCCCTGTTGTAAACTTCTCCAATGCGTCCAATGGTAATGTGGGCTGCCATGCTCTTGCCTAGACTCCAGGTGGGTGCTTCGAAAGAAAACTCTATGGGTTTAGAAGTTGGCGAGAACGTCCTTCCTGGAACTTGTACTTGAATCATCCAGCGCTCCTCTTCAGGTAAAGTGGCGTTGTACGTCCCGGTGAAGCTTGGTATTCCAATGTTCAAGTACCTAGTGACTTCCTTCAAGTGGCGTCCAAAAGGTGTGTCTTCATCCGGTTGTGCAAACTTGTTCTTCATCTCCGTCATCCTAAAGAGTAGAAAATGGAGAGGAGTCAGAAATGAGAAGAGAAGGTGTGACCTAGGGTTTATCTTAGTGGTCGTGTCCTACACTCAGCGTGTGCTCTGATACCATCTTGTAGCGACCCGACCTCAGATGGTCAAGTCTCTGTGCTTCAGTGTCATCCCTGGATCGGTAATGCTGACACACACAGTACTCGAAGGATTTATAACAGAGTAGCAATCACACACTTATTACATCGAATGTCTCAAGAGAGAACTTATTACAATAATATGGCTTAAGGCCATCTAATACGATAACAGCGGAAGGCTTGGAAGATAAAGTGAGTCCATCAACTCCAACGGCATAGCTGAGCTGCACGGCAACGACCTAACGAACCTTACTCCTCGTCTGAAAAGTCTGCAACATAATACGTTGCAGCCCGAAAACGGGTCAGCACATGGAATATGCTGGCAAAGTAACACAGTAGAGCAAGAACAGAATAATGCTATCACTACATGCATATTTGGCTGGTGGAAAGCTCTATGGTTACAGTTTTGCGAAAAGCCAATTTTTCCCTACAACAAAGGAATAGATTTTAATTTAACTATCATGGTAGTTGAAACATCATTGAGAAGGTTCCTCCAACTCAATCCCAATTAAAGTGATTAACAACCCAACAATATTAATTAAACATGATGAGATACATGTGATAACCCAAGTACTAGATACTCAAGAATTGTCCATAACCGGGGACACGGCTAACCATGATTAGATTGTACACTCTGCAGAGGTTTGCGCACTTTTCCCCACAAGACTCGATCGCCTCCGTTGGATTTCTCGCACTACAGGGTGTTTGAGAAACGGATGACCGAGACACAGTCTTTCAGAAACATTAACTCTCTACTCCGGACAGACCATACCAAACCTACATCCCACTACCTGCTGATCTGCCTCTTCAAGAGCTTCACGTAACTTACTCAACTATGGTAGAGCCCATAATAGCTTGTGGCTACACACGAAACTTTCTAGCATGAATCATCTCAGTTCCCTTTGAGCCTGGGTGGCGGTCCATAGGAAGATCACACGGGTACTCCGGGATTTCCAAAAAATACAGGCAACACTGGGTACTCCAGGTGCCTCAATCCACCCAGTTGTTTGATTAAGTTGCCACCTTAAGTTGAACCATTAATTAACAAGCTCACATCTGTCATGTATTTCACTCAAACCCAAACCACGTCTACGAGCATAACATAGCATAGAATATAAGCAACACGTAGAGTAACTCCCAAGGGTTTGAATGTAACATGGCAATAGGTTCTACCTCATCAACTACTTCCCAACCCACAAGTTAATGACATCCTAATCATGCAATGTTTGAGGATTGGAACTAATGCATAAAAACTGGGTGATAAAAGGGTATGATCAAAGTGTTACTTGCCTTGCTGACGATCTGCGAAACCTAGGGACTCGTAGTAGCACGCTTCACTCTCCGGTTGTTCTATCACAAGCAAACAATAGCATACATAAGTAACAAGCAACGATGCACAAGCAAAACTCAAATAAAAGAGGTTGACCAGAAAGTTCAAATTAAGAACTCCGGTTCACAAAAAGAATCAAATCAAACGGAGCAACGAAACTCAAACGGCGAAAGAAAGAAGCTTCGTTTACTAATCTGAAACAAGGTCAAATTTTATAGTAGAGAAAACTTGTTTGAGTTGGTTAAGAGGAAAGAGGGTTTCGAGACGAAACTCCAGGCGCTTGAATCGCCTGATTCGGACTAACGAGCAAAAAGAAAAACAGAAACTAAGTTCGGATCAGAAATCACAATCAGAGAAAACCGCGGAATAAATGCGATAAAGGAAAACTGATGAACAGACTAACGAACGAGCGTTCGTTGGCTGTTTCTAACGGGCGAAGAACCGTTCGTTAAAACGATCGTTCGGACGAACATCCGCCAAATAGAAGAACCGAGAAAAACCGGCGAATCCTAAAAAAACGGATCTAGGGTTCTAAAAAAAACCAGTCGGTCTTTATGAAAAAACGGCGGCGGGGCATGGCGGCTACCTCTGGCGAGAGGTCTGGCAGGCGACGGCTTAGGGGGAGGCGGCGCTCGGCGGCGGCGCGGACTGCGGCGGCGGCGGCAGGCGGCGGCGGCTTGGTGCGGCGCGGGCGGCGGTGGTGTGGTGGGGTGTTGGGGGCGGGGGTGGCGGTGTATATAAAGGGCGGGGCGGGGCGGCTTGGAGGAGGGGCAAGACACGGCGGCGGAGAGGAGTCCGGCTCGGACTCCTAGTCCGAGTCGGCGGCGGCGGCGCTCGCGGGGAAGGCGATGGCGGCGGCCTGGCGCGGCTGGGCCTTAGGCCTAGTTGGCGCGGGAACCTTTTTTTTAAAATAATTTCGCCGAACGAAATAAAACCTAAAAAAATAAATAAATAACTAAAAATGCCAAAATAAATTTTCACCGTCTAAATAAAATATTTAGAATGAGATGAACATTTTCTTGGCCCTAAAATGCAATTTTGGAAAAAGCGCAATTTTTCTAATGCAAACAAAATTGCAATAAAATCCAAATAAAACAATTATTTGGTTTTAATATTTTTCCTCCAATATTTCAATTATCTTGGAGAAGTCATATTATCTCCTCTCATATATTTTAGTGCGAAATATTTTTGGAGAGAAAATAATTAAAACCAAAAATCCTCGTTTTCAAAATTTGATAGAGATCAAATTTGAAAACTAGGAAATCCCCAACTCTCTGCGAGGGTCCTTGAGTTTCTTAGGATTTCGAGGATCACGAGACGAAATGCGAATAAAATATGATATGCATGGATGACTATGTATAACATTCCAAATTGAAAATTTGGGATGTTACAGCCACAGATGCCGCAAAGCAGGAGAAGTTCATGGAAGGGCTGAATGATGAGATGAGTATGCATTGATGGTGGCAACATTCAACAACTACCATGAATTGGTAGATAAGGCTCTTATGATTGAAGGGAAGCAGCAGCAGATTGAGAACCGTAAGAGGAAGTATGGACAAGGGAGGTATAACTCAGGAGCTTAGCAGAAGCCTCGCCTAACCCCGAACTCGGGAGGACTTGTTCATAACCATGGAGGCCACACCCATAATGGAGGGAGTAACCATAATCATACTGGCCCAAGGAATGGGAATGGGAATGGAGCAAGCAACAATCAGAACCGCCCAAATCCAGCCACACCCACCAAGAGAGACCCAAGCCACGTTACTTGTTTCAAGTGCGGGAAGACTGGACACTATGCCACGGATTGCCCTGAAGGGAAGAATGGAAACGGAAATGGGAGCGCTGGGAAGAAACCCAATCCATTCAACAAAGGAGAAGTGAACCACGTTAACATGGAGGAGGTTGAAGAGCAGCCAGACGCGGTTATAGGTAAGTTTTTGGTTAAGTCATTTACCGCTCTTGTTCTTTTTGATACCGGGGCATCGCAATTATACATATCAAGGGAATTCGTGGATAAGTTTAAACTACCGACCCAAACCCTTAGGACCCCTCTGTTAGTAAGCTCACCTGGAGCAGAGTATATGGCTAGTCGATGGTGTGACCAGATACCCTTAACCATTGGTAGCCATGTTTTTCCGTCTGACCTAATCATCTTGGAGTCACAAGGATTGGATGTGATATTAGGAATGGACTGGATGTCAAAGTTTGGAGGAAACATTGACTGTGTTAGTAAGTCAATTTGTCTCACCACCCCGGAGGGAAAAGGATCACGTATATATCTAGGCATGCGCCAAGAAGTAGCCAAGTAAATACCCTCACAGGAGTTGTTCTGGAAGAAGTGCATGTAGTAAAGGATTACCCGGATGTTTTCCCAGAGGAGTTACCAGGCATGCCACCGGACCGAGATATTGAGTTTTTGATAGAGCTATTGCCAGGCACAGGGCCAATATCCAAGAGACCCTATAGGATGCCCGCGAATGATCTGGAGGAGATTAAGAAATAGAGCAAGGAGTTATTGGAGAAAGGTTACATTTGACGGAGTTCATCACCATGGGGAGCCCCAGTGCTATTGGTTGAAAAGAAGGATAAATCCCTAAGAATGGTTGTTGATTATCGGGCATTGAATGAAGTGACCATCAAGAACAAGTACCCATTGCCGATGATCAATGATCTCTTTGACCAGCTGCAAGGAGCTAAGGTGTTTTCGAAGATCGATCTGCGATCAGGATATCATCAGTTGAAGATACGAGAGAAGGATATACCAAAGACAGCCTTCACCACACGTTATGGGCTATACGAATATACGGTCATGTCATTTGGACTGACTAACGCCCCTGCCTATTTCATGAGCATGATGAACAAGGTGTTCATGGAATATTTGGATAAGTTTGTTGTGGTGTTCATTGATGATATAATGGTACACTCGAAGAATGAAGAGGAGCACAAGGAGCATTTGCGTTTAGTTCTCGAGAAACTCAGGGAACATCAGTTATATGCCAAGTTCAGCAAATGCGAGTTTTGGTTGAAGGAAGTCGGATTCCTTGGACATGTTATATCAGGAGAAGGTATAGCAGTAGATCCCACCAAGGTTCAGTCAGTCACTGAATGGTTGGCACCCACTTCAGTTAGCGAGATCCGCAGTTTTCTTGGACTCGCAGGATACTATCGTAGATTCATTGAATTTTTTTCCAAGATCGCGAAGCCCATGACAGAATTATTGAAGAAGGATACCAAGTTAAAATGGACGGAAGATTTCGAGGCGAGTTTCCAGGAGCTGAAGAAATGTTTGACTACAGCCCCAGTGCTGATACTGCCGGATATACATAAGGATTTTCAAGCGTATTGCGACGCCTCTCGCTTAGGATTTGGAAGTGTGCTTATGCAGGATGGAAGAGTTGTTTCGTATGCCTCGCGACAACTAAAACCACACAAGTTAAATTATGCCATGCATTATTTGGAGCTAGCAGCCGTAGTGCATGCGTTGAAGACTTGGAGACATTACCTTATTGGAAACCATTGTGATGTGTACACGGATCATAAGAGTTTGAAGTGCATTTTCTCCCAAAAGGAACTGAACCTTAGGCAGAGAAGATGGTTGGAGCTTATAAAGGATTATGACATGAAGCTTCATTATCATCCGAGCAAGGCCAATGTTGTAGCCGACGCTTTGAGCCAGAAGAGCTATGCTAATACCCTAATAAGCACGGGATTGCCGAAGGAGTTAGCAGAGGATCTCAGGGAACTTCGATTGGAGATTGTTCCTAGAGGTTTTGTTGCAACAATGGAGGTGCAGTCTACATTGTTGGGAAAGATTCGAGAAGCTCAGAAGGATGACAAAGAGATTGCCGAGATAAAGGAGAAAATGAGCGAAGGAAAAGCCAAAGGTTTTGATGAGGGTGAGCACGACACCCTGTGGTTTGAGGACCGTGTTTATGTGCCCAATAACACAGAGATTAGGAAGTTAATACTTCAGGAGGCACATGACTCACCATACTCGATACACCCCGGAAACACCAAGATGTATTTGGATTTAAAGGAATGTTTCTGGTGGACAGGGATGAAGAAGGATATCTCTGAGTATGTGGCCGTATGTGATGTATGTCAGAGAGTGAAGGCAGAGCATCAAAAGCCAGCATGATTGTTACAGCCTATGCCGATACCCGAATGGAAGTGGGATAAACTTGGCATGGATTTTATCACCGGATTACCCAAGACCAAATCAGGATATGATTCTATATGGGTAGTAGTTGACCATTTGACCAAAGTGGCACACTTTATCCCAGTGAAAACAACTTATACCAGTGCAAAGTTGGCCAAGATATATATGACCAGGATCGTATGTCTGCATGGAGTTCCGAGGACCATCGTATCAGATAGAGGAACACAGTTTACTTCAAAGTTTTGGCATCAGCTGCACCAGACTTTGGGAACGAGATTGGAGTTTAGTTCAGCATTCCACCCACAGAAGGATGGACAGACCGAGAGAGTCAACCAGATTCTGGAGGACATGTTGAGAGTCTGTGCGCTAGATTATGGGTCTAGTTGGGATGACAATTTGCCTTACGCAGAGTTCTCATACAACAATAGTTACCAAGCCAGTTTGTAAATGGCACCGTTTGAAGCCCTGTACGACCGAAGGTGCAGAACACCGTTGATGTGGGATGAAGTTGGAGACCGACAGTTGTTTGGACCAGACTTGATCAAAGAGTCTGAGGAGAAGGTTAAACTGATCCGGGATAGATTGAAGATAGCTCAGTCCAGACAGAAGAGTTATGCAGATTCGAAACGCAAGGAGGTAACCTATGAAATTGGAGATAGAGCATATCTGCGAGTATCACCTTTGCGAGGAGTGAAACATTTTGTAGTTAAGGGAAAGTTACCCCCGAGATTTGTAGGACCATATCATGTTTTGGAACGGATGGGAGAAGTTGCCTACCAGTTGTAATTACCTGAAGGACTATCAGGAGTTCACGATGTGTTTCACGTTTCCCAGTTAAAGAAGTGCCATGCTGGGATGGCCGACATACCGCTAAGAGATACAGTACCCTTGGAGGCGATTCAGTTGGACAGTAATTTGACTTATGAGGAGAAGCCAGTCAAGATTTTGGAGTTTGCTAGTCGAGTCACCCGCAGCAAGGTCATTAAGTTTTGCAAAGTTTAGTGGAGCCACCATACCGAGGATGAAGCCATGTGGGAACGAGAGGATGATCTTTGCAAAGACCACCCACACCTATTTTCTAGCTAACCCGAATCTCAAGCGCGAGATTCATATTAAGGGGGGTAGGTTTGTAACATCCCAAATTTTCAATTTGGAATGTTATACATAGATCATTCTTGCATATCATATTTTATTGCATTTCGTCTCATTATCCTCGAAACCCTAAGCAACTCAAGGACCCTCGGAGAGAGTTGGGGATTTCCCTGGTTTTCGAATTTGATTTTATCAAGTTTTGAAACGAGGATTTTGGTTTTAATTATTTTTCCCTCCAAAAATATTTCATATTAAAATATATAAGAGGAGATAATATGACTTCTTCAAAATAAATGAAATATTGGAGGAAAAATATTAAAATCTATATTTGTTTTATTTTGGATTTTATTGCAATTTTATTTGCATTAGAAAAATTGCACGTTTTCAAAATTGCATTTTTGGGCCAAGAAAATGTTCATCTCGTTCTAAATATTTCATTTAAACGGTGAAAATTTGTTTTGACATTTTTAGATTTTTATTTTATTTTTCTAGGATTTTTCTTAGTTTCGGCGGAATTATTTAAAAAAAGTTTCCGGACCAAGCTGGGCCGAAGCCCAGCCGGCCCGTCCCAGCCGTCTCCCTCGCGCGCGCGCCGCCGTGCGTAGCTCGGACGCCGAGGGGAGTCCGAGCCGGACTCCTCCCCGGGCGCCCCCTCGCCCAAGCAAGCCGCCACCCCCCGCCCCCTTTAATTCCGCCGCCGAGCCCCGCAGCCACCACCACCCCGCCGCCCCGCAGCCCGCTCCCGTGCTGAGCCACGCGTCGCCGCCTCCCGCGCCTTGCCGCCGTCGCTGCAAGCCGCCGCTGCCCTGCCACCCGAGCCCTGCCTTGCCAGCCTCGCTGGAGGTACCACGCCGTTTCGCCGCCGCCGGTTTTTTTAAAGAAAACCAATTGGTTTTTTAGAAAAAACCCTAGCCTGTTTTTTTTGGTTCGGCGGTTTTTTTTCTGGTTTTTCCTTTTCGCGGACGTTCGTCCGGACGTTCGCCCGTTAGTTACAGATAACGAACGCTCATTCGTTAGCCTGTTTGTCAGTTTTCTTTTATTGGATTTTTCCACGGTTATTTCTGATCGTGATTTCTGATCTGATTTTCGTTCTAGTTTATCTTTTGGCTCGTTATTCAGAATCAGGCGATTCAAGCGCCTAGATCTTCGTCTCGAGACCCTCTTCCCGTTTAACCAACTTGCACAAGTTTTTGCTACTGTAAAATTTGACCTAGGTCCTGATTAGTAAACGGGTCTTGTTTCTTTCGCCGTTTGAGTTTCGTTGCTTACTTCGATTTGATTCTTTTTGCAAACCGGAGTTCTTAAGTTGAACTATCTGGTTATATATTCTTATTTGCGATTTATCCGTGTTTCTTGGCTTGATTGCTTATGTAAGTTATTGTTTGTTTGTGATAGAATTCCCGGAGTGCGAAGCGTGTTATTTGGAGTCTCTAGGTTACGCGGATCATCAGTAACACTTTGATCATACCCCTTTATCACCCAGTTTTTATGCATTAGTACCAATCCTCAAACATTGCATGGTTAGGATGTCATTAACATGTGGGTTGGGAAGTAGTTGATGAGGTAGAACCTATTACCCTGTTACATTCAAACCACTAGGAGTTACTTCTACATGTTGCTTATATTGCTATGCTATGCTCGTAGACGTGGTTTTGGTGAGTCAAATCCATGACAGATGTGAGATTGTTAATTAATGGTTCAACTTAAGGTTGCAACTTAAATACACATCTGGGTGGATTGAGGAACCTGGAGTACCCAGTGTTGCCTGTATTTTTTGAAATCCCGGAGTACCCGTGTGATCTTCCTATGGACCGCCACCCAGGCTCAAAGGGAACTAAGATGATTCATGCTAGAAACTTCCGTGTGCAGCCACAAGCTATTATGGGCTCTAGCATAGTTGAGTAAGTTACGTGAAGCTCTTGAAGAGGTGGATCAGCAGGTAGTGGGATTGTAGGTTTGGTATGGTCTGCCCAGAGTAGAGATTTAATGTTTCTGAAAGACTGTGTCTCGGTCATCCGTTTCTCAAGCACCATGTAGTGCGAGAAAACCAACGGAGGAGATTGAGTCTTGTGGGGAAAAGTGTGCAAACCTCTGCAGAGTGTATAAACTAATCATGGTTAGCCGTGTCCCCGGTTATGGAGAATCTTGAGTATCTAGTACTTGGAGTATCTTAAGTATCTCATCACTCTAAATTAATATTGTTGGGTTGATAATTACCTTAATTGGGATTGAGCTGGAGCAACCTTCTCAATGATGTTTCAACTACCATGATAGTTAAATTAAAATCTATTCCTTTGTTGTAGGGAAAATTGGCTTTTCACAAAAACTATAACCATAGAGCTTTCCACCAGCCAAATATGCATGTAGTGATAGCATTATTCTGTTCGTGCACTACTGTGTTATTTTGCCAGCATATTCCATGTGCTGACCCGTTTTCGGGCTGCAACATATTATGTTGCAGACTTTTCAGACGAGGAGTAAGGTTCGTTAGGTCGTTGTCGTGCAGCTCAGCTATGCCGTTGGAGTTGATGGACTCACTTTATCTTCCAAGCCTTCCGCTGTTATCGTATTAGATGGCCTTAAGCCATATTTATTGTAATATGAGCACTCTTTGGAGACATTCGATGTAATAAGTGTGTGATTGCTACTCTATTATAAATCCTCGAGTACTGTGTGTGTCAGCATTACCGATCCAGGGATGACACTGAAGCACAGACACTTGACCGTTTGAGGTCGGGTCGCTACAGTCCAAATTTGATTAATGACAAGTGGGACCCCCGTGTGTTGTTTCGATATTTCAGTGTAGGATGGTTTTTTTTTGAACAAACACTTTGCGCGGTTAGACAAGTAATGACACGAGTTACACGTTTTTTGCAAGTTTACGAACAAAAATGACAGCGGAATAGAATATCACATCCACCCTGCAGCTTAGATACTATGGTGATACGAGTTTTTACACCGTTGGAAGTGAGATCCAATGGCTTGGGAGTAGTCTTTGTAATTATGCGCAATTTCCAAACTCTCCAAAGGTTTTTTTGCAAATAAAACATTCAGGCCTCGTGTGTGCCGCTACATCTTTGATCCAATGGCTCCCCGATGCTCATATTAGGTGCTCCTCGTATCTTATTTACCCGCTATGGTCATATGAGCATATAGATCATATAATCAGTGATCAGACGGCACATGCATAGTACTTGTACTTTCTGTGCATTTCTCGAACTCTATCAGCCGTATATTGCAAAAATATTCAAACCTCCCACTGTGGGCCGTTAGATCTCAGTGAACTCGTATCACCATAGAATCTACGGTGCGGGAGCACCTCATATTCTCCCGTGCGAGAAAACATAAGGTGCTATCGCAGCTTGGATGCTACGGTGATACGAGCTTGGAGGTTGTTTGATCTGAGATCCAATGGCATCTAAGCAGTCTTTGTGCTTGTAAGTAGTGGCCGAACTCTTTTGGGGCTTTTCTGCAAAAAAAACATTCGAACCACCGAGGAGGTGTTGGGTCACAAATCCAACGCCTCCGAAGATCTTGTATCACCAAAGCATCTAAGGTGTGGTAGGACATGATATTCTTACATATAGGAGCATATGATGTCCTCCTTCATCTTAGATGCTACGGTGATACGAGCTTCGAGGTCGTTGGATATGGGATCAAAGGGCATCTAAGTAGTTTTTGTACAAATTGTGTGCAATTTTCAAACTCATCAAGGTTTCTTGCAAAAATATTAAGACACATCATGTGAGCTGCTATATCTCAGATCTACAAGCTCCAAGCAACTCGTATCGGCATATAGCATCTAAGGTATGGGGGCACATGATATTCTCCCGGGGAGGAGGGGTGGGGGTGCACAACCAATCGGTGGTTGGGAGGGTGGGGATAAATATAATCTAAACAACCCTAAACAGAGCTCCACAATTTTATCTAAGATCGAGGGGTTGACCCCCGACAATCATAGCTCCGCCTAAACACAACATTTGCATGTACTGTAGTACTAGACTTAATATTCATGTTCATTTTAAATATTGAACTGAGGACCATGGATGTCTTACATTTTACTCCCTTCGTTCCTAAATATTAGTCTTCTTAGAGGCTTCAAATGGACTGGCACATATGGATGTATATAGACATATCTTAGAGTCTAGATTCACTCATTTTGCTCCGTAAGTAGTCACTTGTTGAACTCTCTAAAAGACTAATATGTAGTCATCTATATTTTAGAGTCTAGATTAACTTATTGGATTGTTGTTGTGTTCATGCGTGTGTGTCTATGTGTGTGTCTGTGTGTGGTCATATGCTTGATACATACAAAGTTTTCTCACCTCCATATTGTTCATCTTTTAAATTTGAATTTGCATTGGAAAACTTACTAGGGATACCATGAAATGTGAAATCCACGTTGAGATCACTATATCACAAACTCACTCCAATTCAACAACTCGTCATAAATCAATTACCACGTTGAGATTAGTATTTGCAAGAAAAATACCGGTATTGTAATACACATAGATTCGTTTGGCAATTTAAAAGGTTCCTTTCGTATTCTCGAATGGTAGGACCCAACGGCGTACCAGCCAGACCTTGGCTCATATTGATCCTAAAAAAATCGGGCTCATGTCCTTCGGTGGCGTGCGTGGTATGCACATTAGCCAACCCCAACCAGTCGAGCCTTAGCGTTTCAAGTCGAAATATCTGGCAGCTAGAATTCCAGCCCTAGGAAATTCCCCTCATGTCCCCGGTCCATAATGACTACTGATGAACAACGGAGGGATGCTTTAGTAACTAGACAACGTTACCTACCGTGCTGAGCACGGTTCAATTCCCTCAGTCGCCGCTCGTCAAGGTCACCCGTCAACTGCATTGCCTAGTACTACTACTACACCAGGATGAGCACAGAATTGAGCCTGTTTGTTCGTGCCTAGTACTTGAGTTAATATATCAGGCAATGCACTAGTACAGAGGGATTATCCTTTTACTCTGCATATATAACTTGTCTGAAGTCTAACTAAGAAAAATGTTTGACCAAATCCTTTCTTAAGAAATACAACAGGACAGATGTACGGCTTGAAAATTTATTGCATGATGCAGGTTATGATATTGTTTCGAATCCTGGATCTTAAATTTCAGAAAATCCAAAAGTGTGCATAAATTCTTGAAACTAAGCATGGTCACGTGATATGGCACAAATATTACTTCGTGAGTTTTTTCTTCAATTTGAGACAAGCTGCTTATGACAAGTTGCACAAATGAAGAGCCAAGGTATTTTGGAACAAAGACTTGTCATGTTAAGGCGAATGCTTTCACTATTGAAACCGTGGGCATTTACGTGCCGCCATGAGTCCCCGCTTCTCATCGGCAGGTGCCGTCCGAGCAAGCGTGTGAGTCGACGGGAGGCATGCGAGCAGACCGCTGTGCCGGCTGTCAGGGAGGCATGCGAGCAAACCGCTATGCAGGCTCACCGGGAGGCGAGCCCTTTAACCAGGCTCCTCCGCCCACCATCGTCCCAACTACTCCCACTTTTAATGTCGCCGGCGCCGCAGTTTAAAATCAACCCCGCACTACCCGGTATCGCTACAATCCTCTCTCTTCCTCTCTGATTCTCCTGTCGTCTACCTCCAACTAGCCTAACCTAAACGTACGCCATGCCGCATCACGATGGTCTGCCCTTAGTGTTCCAGTTTCCTGAGGAAGACACCCAGCCGGAGTCTCAAGAACATAAGGCGCTTTGGGACGATCTTGAACTGCCTTGCGGGAAGACGCCACGCCTGTCCCCGCTCCCGTTCTGGCTCTCGTCGCCCCGACTGCACCAGCACCCATCCCCGTGGCATTGATGGGCTGGGAGCCGCACATTGTCGCCGAGCTTGATCCCACGGGGTTCCACGAGGTCCCCACCGACTTTCACGCACCCGTGCACCTACCAGCGCATGCGCCTGCGTGTGCACTAACGCGCACGCCCGTGCCGGTGCCCGTGCACCTGCCAGTGCATGCGCCTACGCGTGCACTGATGTGTGCGCCCGTGCCGGTGCCCATGCACACGAATGTCTCCGCCGCGCCATTGACAGCGCATGTCCCCGCGCGGGTGCCAGCGCCCCCCTCGGCGACATGGATGTCCGTCGTCGACCGCTTCCTTACACCAATGACATTCGCCTCCTCCAGCCAGTTGACTTGCTCCAAAGTCCAGAACATTTTTGCCTTCCTTGAAGCTAGGCCAACGTCGAGGAGTACGCCAACAACGGCGCAAGACGCGACTGTCACCATCGGTCGGTGGCCCGACGACACACAGAGCACGACAAAGGAGCCGCTTCCCACCGCGAGACGCCCCCGCCACCGCGTAATCTAAATTTGCCATGAAAAACATTCGGATTGCCATGCTTAAAATCCGAACGTTTATCATTTCCGTTTATTTTATATCGATCATCGTATAATTTAAAGTCGGAGTCAGACTGAATGAAATGTATGGTTTGATCGATTGAATGTTCTCCTAGAGTCGTATCAAATTAAATATAAAACATCATCAAGCCACATGTATTCCTTGTCATCCAACAACCTAGACTGCTTCAATGTCGAGCTCTCAACACGTTTAGCGTGCAGTTAATTTCATGCCAAAAATGGTGCTAATCACATGACAACACGCAAATAATATCCTAGTAGTTAATATCCGCATGCACTTAATATACTTCCAAATTAACGCGCATTGCACATACACACTAACTAGTGCTGCTAGTACGTGAAACTGGTGCCGTGACTTGTGAACGCGTCCATATATGGTCAACGGCAACATCGCCCGCGAGTTCTTCCTGTTTGCCCGTGCGTCTAAATGCAGAAGGGGAGGAGAGAGAGAGCACACATGGAACCCACCAGTAAGTGAAGGCGAATAGTACTAAAAACAATATTACATGTTATCCATTAATTAGGCTGTGGTAATATAAAAACATTATGTGAACAAAGGGGGTACAACAAACATTGCTATTCTACGTATGTTGCCTATTGACGTGCGGCTTGAAGGCCCGGTCGCATGTTCGATCCTCGTCCTTTATTTTTTAATTTGTATATGGGTCCAAATTTGTTTCATGACATGTGGGCCCCTCGGTGTGTAGTTTGTAGAACTTTAATTTGTGGGTCGAAATTTGTTCCATTCCAAGTGGACTATCGGTGTGTAGTTTTGTAGCTTATTTATAATAATTAAAGAGAACAATATAGTTTTTTCAATAATACCATGGTGCGACATCGAAGGCGAGAAAGGACATACGAGAGAGCGATGACCGAGCCAGAGGGAAATCAACTAGGGGAGTTGCGTGGGTTGCAACGGTGTTTGGAGTAGATGTGGGCTGAATGCTAAGAAAATATAATCTAAACCGACCGGAATAAATGCCTACACAAATTAATCCAAGGTTGGAGTGCCCCTCGCAATGTAAATAGCTTCGGCTTTGCGAGGGATGGAGAGGTAGTAGCTTCAATGCGTGGAAGATACGGTGTGAGAAAGCAGGGTCAATCGAGAGACATATAGATAGAGAGACAAAGTGAGTGTGGTCCGACATTCATTGAACAAATATATATGCTCTGGAGAGATATTGTCCGATTGAGCTTTTTGGCAAGGGTGAGGGCTGTAAGATAGAGCTTGAGAGATGATCCAGTCACAGACGTGTAGATATATTTTGTGTGTGGGAGGAAGTAAGGTCAACCGATCACATAGGGTCACCGTGGCGATCGAAAGAGTGAGACAGGTTGGAGAGAGTGACCTAGATAGACGATGTGCGTGAGAGAGTATACAATGTGAATAGGTCGAATTGGGCTCAAACATGGTGATATATCGTTTTTATCCAAGAAAGAGTGAGGTCAATCGAGACATACAGAGAGAGAGAGAGAGATTGAGTGAGCGTGGCCCACCATGAGGTCGAAAGAGTGGCGATGTCTTGGATGGACTGACCTAGATAGACAATCTGCGTGAGAGAGTATAGAGTGTGTCAATCGAGGCCCGAACTAGGAGATATAACATTTGTGTGTGAAAGAAAACAAGGTTAAATGAGACTCAGATAAAGAGAGCGAGATTGAGCGAGTGTGGCCCGCCGTGTGGAAGAAAGAGTGAGATAGTCTCAAGGGAGTGACCTAGATATACAATGTGCGTGCGTGCGCACGGGAGGTTGGGGGCTAGATAGGCAATGCATGTATTTAGCGCGAGAGGGTGAGAGGGAGAGGGGGGAGACAGAGAGCTTAGCATGGGGTGCAATGGCGGGTGTGTGAGGTAAATACATTTGGTAACAGAGTGGAAAAAGGGGTTGTGTAGTTGAGAGACTTAGAGATCGAAACATGGAGAGAAAGAATGAACGTGTGTTGGAAACCGATAGCTTCCTATGGTGGTTAGGAGAGGAAGATTGACTGATACAGGAAGTATGTAGCGTTTGTGCGGGGGGGGGGGGGGGTTCTAAAACTAACATTTGAATGTACATAGTACCAGACTTAATATCAATGTTTCAATTCGGTGTACATTGTAAGATTTGAACTGAGGACCAGGCATACGGGTAATTATTTCGAATTCGTGCCATACTAAGTTTCGAAAAGTTGACATTGACTCAGTTTGTTGTGCTATTTTGTAGATCATATGTTTGAATCCATCCAAAAAATTTCTCACTACCATGGTGTTCATCATATACATATGAATTTGTATTAAAAAAGTAGCATGGATAAAGTGAAATGCGAAATCCACGTTAGAATTGGAGATCACTATGTGATGCACACTCTAATTCAAATAACTAACTACGTGACGCACACTCTAATTCAAATAACTAATTATGTGACACACACTCTAATCCACGTTAGCGTGGGTAACGTTTCGATTTTTTTTTCAAATAACTCCTCATTAATTAATTTATAGCACTCCCTCTGTTCACTTTTATAAGACCTTGAAGACATTTTAGACAATGTGCAAAACAGTTCATTTTAAGTTGTCTGAAACGACTTACAAAAGTGAACGGATGGAGTATCTCATTTCGAATGACTAATTTTTGCAAGGAAAACACGGGCATGGTAATACATACAGATTCGTTTGCAAATGAAAGAAGATTCGTTTGCATTCTCAAATGTAGGCGCACCAGGCAGACCAGGGTCGTGTCGGGGTGGATGCTGCTTCGGTGCCTTTAAAGGCAACTACCTTTGGGTCACTGACATCTGGGCCAGCCACCTGTGGGCCCACATGTCATGGACACAAAGGCAGGTGCCTTAAGGCACCGAAGCATAGTCCTGTCGGGGTGGTCGCGTGTGTCGGACGGACGCGTAGCACCCAGCCACCCACCCCCCTCCCCCTCAAAAAAAGGACGACGATAATATAAGTTCGCGCTTCCACGTTTTGGATTGAAATATCTGGCGGCCCCAATTCCAGCCCTGCAAAATCTCTCTTCTCCGCCGTCCCCTTCCGCCCCCTGATTTTGCTCAAATCCCTAATTCACCGCCAACCCTCGAATCGCCCCTCGTCTCGTCTCTTTCCCCACCGTTCCCCACCTCTGTTCCGGATGACAACGACGAAGACGACGGTCGCGCTTCACCACCGCACCGGAGCTATCTCATCTATGCCCTCGTCCACCGCACCGGGTGGTCCACCGACAACATCGGCCGCCGCAACCGACGTGCCTCACAGACACCGAGTTCCATTTCATCAAGTGCGCTTCACCGAGGTCGTCTCCCAGCTCACCGGGGCTACTTCACCGAGCACATCGTCGCACCTCCGCCCCCCGAGGCCGTTGGGGCTTCACCAACGGTCTTGTCCACCGCATCGTAGCACTCCGCTGCCACTCAAGATCTACATCCGTGTGCGGCCAGCCAACACCGGCGCATCACCCTCAACGGCCCTGAAGTGACCCGCACTCTAGCTAGGCGAGCATGCCCAAACGCCGGCCCGAACTAGGTATCCACACATCACTCCCTTGTGCACTGTTTCGATGATGTTTGGATATCCTTTCACTGCTCTCTTAGCTTACACGCCTATGCAACTCTGACTTTAACTCTTATTTCTTCTGGAGATATCATCTGAAACAAGCAAATCCATTTTTTAGCGAAGCATGACGGCGCTATGGGATCTGGTACACATCCTGCACACCCGTATAACCTTGTAAGTATCTGTCCTCCGGTACAACATCAAGGTCGATTCCTCTTATTTGATCAACCATTCGCCGTGTCAAAAATGCAGAGGGGGATGCAAGGAGCACAAGGACTGCACATCCAAGCAAGTGGTAACATGGGCTTGTACATGGAACATCCCAAGCGCAAGCAGAGCTGCAGTGAGCCTATACAACGAGCTAGTGTAAGTCCCTGCATTTTATTTAATGCGTACTGGCATTCATGTATGATTTGTGTGTAGTGGCTGATCCACGAATTCAAGTTACCAGGGGCGAACATTTAACTTAGAAAATACGAAGGCACTTGCACTCCGGAAATCAGCATAACTTGAGAAATGTGAAGCTACATGCACTTTGAAAACCAGCTAATGATCCAAAGTAGTTCAGATTATAAACACTAAATGATGCAAGCACCAAAAAACACAAAATGCAACATGGTGTACAAGGACTACAAACATGGTATGTACCTGCTTGAATTATTCGTTCTCTGGCTGAAAATACCGAAGTGTAATTGCACGTATAACTTGTGCGCAAACTGCATATCAATATATCTATCCTGCACAAGTATGCCAATAGTTTCAAACAACAGATTAGAAAAGTATTTATGTCAGGACCCCGACTCAATGCCACATCGATCTAGCATGTAACACCTCATATCACTTTGCGGCCTCACGCACGGTATTCCCACGGGTGTCGCCTTACCTTCGCCCGGGACCGTTTGCGCCTTTTGGCACACGTATATGATAGTGTTGCTAGCATCCATATGATAAGGAGCCCGGGCTGACATGGCTAGTCGTAAACCCAAAGTGGCACAAACTTACAGGGACAGGCATCCATGACCCAGCATCGAACGTGTCGGTCATCAGCGAGTGAATCCAGGCTGTAGCACTGGGCTAACAGGACTCCGGTGAACCGGGCTGTAGCGGGCTAACAGGACTCCGGTATTCACCGCGTGACATTTCCCCGAAGGGACAGACACAGGAACGAAGAAGGACACATGCCGGCCAGCCTAAGTGATCCGGAGCAGTAGCAAGCTACCAGGGCTCAGTGGAAGCACTAGGAGACATTTCCCGGTAAGAGAGACTACTAGGGATAAACAACTAGATAGTCAGATCCCACACATAGCAATACACATTACACGTACGCATAACATGCAAGTATGTGTTGTACAACATGGCATCACAGCATAACTCAACAACTCATATAGATACGACTCAAAGAGCCATCATAGCATTTATTGCAAATAGGGGTCACACGACCCATCATACAGAGCATACAAACAACAAGCGGAAGAATTACATGTCTGGGTACAGACATCTACAAATGAAAAAGGCTGAAGAGCCTGACTAACTACAATATCCGATCAAGATCGTAGCTAAGGTACAAGCTACTCGTCGAAGTCCACAAGACACTAGTAAGACCGAAGTCTCCGCTGCAAAAACATAAATAAAGCAACATGAGTACAAAGGTACTCAGCAAGACTTACATCAGATCCTATCATACATGCATTTGTGTCAAGAGGGTAATGTGGGGTTTAGTTGCAGCAAGCCAGCTTTGACTCTGTGGCTATCCTGTTCTACGACTACCAGAAACTCTTGAGGTGATATGGCGCACACGAGTCCACTAATCACCACACAATACACTACTATGGATTCATCCCCGTCTCCCTACAAGAAGGCCATCCATAGCACTCACACTTGTCTTGAGCTTTTTAGCTTATACACTTCAAGTTGTCTATGTACCATGTAAGCATCCAAGAAGTCCATAACCGCGGACCCGGCTATTCGAATAGATCATGTTAACCCTGCAGGGGTGTACTTCTTCACACACGCTCTCGCCACTTACCGCCATGTACACGTCATGTATCTCGGCAACCTTCAAGCGGAAGCCTGGCGAGGGTGTCGGCCACGACCTGACTAACCACACAAGACTCTAATCCAGGTTTATCGCCTATTCGGGTTCCATCCGCAAGGAGATCCGGCCGGGGTTTCACTCACGGCCCCAAACGATGTGTGCAGGGTTCCCAAGCCCACCTCGCCGGATGGATCTATGCTTGGTACACCGTGCCACTTGTGCCTAGTCTGTCCCAAGCCCACCTAGTCGGGTGCCACTTGGTAGACTACTAACACTACCTACAAACACCAGAAACTAGTTGCGACTCCTGGACAGAGATCAAGTTGGTTAATAAGTCGAGAGGGCTTGGAGCGCCCGGAGCCCAATGTGTGGTAGTATCGAGTCATTGCACAACATACATAGAACTTAGGGCTTAAGGACGGTTCTAGTGAGATAACCCACCATGTACTCCTACATGGCCTCTCACCGCTACCTTTACCAGCTCGTGTTCACACACTTAACTCTCAGCACCAGAACATATCGTAACACTCCAATTCATTCCCAATGAATCAGACCTGACACAACTCTAAGCAATAGCAGGCATAGCATGGTAAGTACACAACAAGGCTCAATCAACTCCTACACATGCTAGTGGGTTTCAACTATTTACTGTGGCAATGACAGGTCATGCAGAGGAATGGGTTCAACTACCGCAGCACAAAGTAGCAGATGAATCGTTGTTGTTCTAATGCAATAACTGAGAGCAGGGAGCGAGAGAGTAGGATTGTATCGGAATGAACAAGGGGGGTTTGCTTGCCTGGTAGATCAACAAGGGGGCACTGCTCCTCAGACAGGTACTCTGGAACGGTCTCCGGAGCAGGACCTATCGAGAAGGAACGGTGCCGGCAATCAATACACAAGCATATGCAACAATATGATGCATGAACATGGCATGTAGATGTGATGTTGTTTGAGCTAATGCAACTAGTATTCATTTGGTTAGAAGTCCATTTGAACCAAAGGTTCAAATGCATCTCCAAATAAGCTCTTTATATAAGCCATTTTAGTGTTTCACTTATACAGTAGGTATAAGTTGGTTTGTCGTGCATGAAACTGGTACAGATGGAAAGATTGCATTTTTCTGATAATTTTTCATATATAAATTATTTCAATCTGAGTTACGGTTGAATTTCTATGAATTTTTGAAGTTTAAATCATTTTCTGGAATTTCCTGATTTAATTTAAATCCAGAAATCATTATTGCGTCAGCATTGAGTAAGCATGACGTCAGCAGGTCAACTGCGGCTGGCTAGGGTCAAACCTGACGTGTGGGGTCCACACGTCAGTGACACGGGTTAGACAGGGGGGTTAGTTTAGTTTAATTAAGGATTAGGGGCACTAGGGCCCACATGTCAGTGTCAGGGGGTTAGATTAGGTGGTGATTAGCTTAAGCTAATCACCTGATGGCAGGGTCCACCTGTCATGGACCCAGGGGAGGTCAACCCCCTGGTCAACTGAGGCTAACTCGCCGGCGGCTCGACGCCGGCGACGATAGGTGCGGCGGAGAGGCTCGGGTTTGAGCTACGGACGATGGTTTCGCGCGAGGTTTGCGGCCATGGGTTGCTGGCGCTTGCGCGCATCCATTGGTAGCATCGGGAGAGTGAGACATGGCCTGAGTCGAGCGCAGCGTCGACTTCGGCGACGGCCGGAGTTCGGGATAGCGCGGGCGTGGGGCTGCAGCTCGCGTTCGAGCGAACGGAGAGCACAGGCGGTAGCTACGAGGCAGCAGGAGCACGTCGGAGCTACTACGCGAGGCGGAGGTGCTCGGGGGCACGGAGCTCGCCAGCCATGGCGGACGGCGGCTTCAGGGCGCTCGTGGGGCAGCGGCTACAGGGCACGCGCGAGAGAGAGAGGTGAGGGGAAAGGAAGAGGGGCTCACGGCGGACTCGCAGAGCAGGCCAGTGTGCTCGGGGATGTCCTGCATGCGGCGAATCGACGGCGGCGGTGGTCGGAGCCCGAGGTGGAAGACGACGGCGATGGCGGCTCCACGGGGCGTCCGGCGTCTTGTGGCTTGACGGAGGAGACGAGGAAGTCGTGGCGGAGCTTCTGCGCATGTCGGAGAGGCGAGGGGGAGGCGGTGGCTACGACTACGATGGACGGCGGCGATGAGCTCCGCTCGGCTGCGCGCGAGAGAGAGAGAGAGCAGAGGAGGGGGAAAGGAACGAGAGAGAGTGAGAGGGTACGAGGGGGCGTGGCGACGTCCGGGGCGTTCCAGGGCAACGAGGAGGGCGCCAGGCAGGCGGAGAGGGAGGTGGCGTGGCGCGGCGGAGCGCGCGCGCGTCGGGCACGCTCCCATCCCCCTGTCGAGGACGAAGATGACAGAGGAGGGGGCCAGTGGGCTGGGCCGGCGCTGGCTGCTGCTGGGCTGCACAGGGAGGAGGCCCAGGTAAGTATCCTTTTTTTATTACTGTTTTCTTTTCTATTTTTCTGACATATGTTTTGATTTAGTAATAATACTAAATCAATTTATTTCCTTATGCCCATTTTTGTAGGAACTAGTGGCATTATTCCAGAGCTCCCCAACAGGTGGCATAATTTTTGGACATATATTAATATATATATAACTAATATATTTCCAATGCAAATATTTATCGATTAATCCAAATGGCCAAAATAAATATCCATGAGCTCCTAAAAATATTGGTTTGATTTTATCTCTGTCCAATATTTTCAGAGAGCAACATGAGCATTTTCTTGGACCTTTTTGGAGCAATTTTTATTTGGGTCATTTCAAAAATGATTCTGAGGGTTTCACAAATCCTCATTTCAAAATTAAATGGAATTTAAACATGATGCACAAATGACTAGCTAGTCTAGGTCATACCAGACTAGGGATGTGACAACTCGCCCCCACTTGAAAGAATCTCGTCCCGAGATTCAGGGGTCGACGGAAAGAAAGCGGGGTACTCCAGTCGAAGACGATCTTCTCGCTCCCAAGTAGCTTCTCTCTCGGAATGATGAGACCACTGAACCTTGAGAAACTTGATGTTCTGACGTCGAGTAACACGCTCTGCTTGATCAAGAATGCGAACCGGGTACTCTCGGTATGTGAGGTTATCTTGGAGATCAAGCGTTTCGTGGTCCACTCCGCGGATGGGATCCGAGAAGCAACGCCTGAGTTGAGAGACGTGGAAGACATCATGAACTCGAGAAAGATGTGGGGGTAGTTCCAATTGGTAGGCAACCTCTCCTCGTTTAGCGAGAATGCGAAAAGGACCAATGTAACGAGGAGCCAACTTGCCCTTGATACCGAAACGATGGGTACCCTTCAAGGGAGTAACCCAAAGGTAAGCTTTGTCGCCAACTTCATAAGTCATATCCTTATGATGACGATCATACTGGCTTTTCTGACGAGACTGGGCTGTTTTCAAGTTCTCACGAATGATGCGAACTTGCTCTTCTGCCTCCTGGATCATGTGTGGTCCAAAGAATTGTCTTTCACCGGTTTCTGACCAGTTCAAAGGTGTTCGACATCTTCGTCCATAGAGAACCTTAAAAGGAGCTTTCTTGAGGCTGGATTGATAGCTATTGTTATAAGCAAACTCGGCAAAAGAAAGACATTTCTCCCAATCCATACCGAATGAGATAACGCAAGCTCTAAGCATGTCTTCGAGAATTTGGTTGACCCGTTCCACCTGACCACTCGACTGAGGGTGGAAAGCGGTACTGAAGGAAAGATGGGTTCCCATGGCAGTTTGGAAACTCTCCCAGAAATGAGAAGTGAAAAGACTGCCACGGTCTGAATTGATCTCTAGTGGAACACCATGAAGTGACACTATTCGAGAAATGTATAAGTCAGCAAGCTGACTAGCAGTGATACTCTCTCGAACAGGAAGGAAGTGAGCCACTTTGGAAAGACGATCAACGACTACGAAGATAGCGTTATTCCCTCTCTTGGTCCTGGGAAAGCCGGTGATGAAGTCCATACCAACTTTATCCCATTTCCATTCAGGAATAGCTAAAGGCTGAAGAGTGCCAGCAGGCCTTTGATGCTCTGCCTTAACGCGACGACAAACGTCACATTTAGCAATGAACTCAGCGATTTCTCTCTTCATCCTAGTCCACCAGAACCTCTGGCGTAGGTCCTGATACATCTTAGTACTATAAGGATGAATCGTGACAGGAGATTCATGCGCCTCCTTAAGAATCAATTGTCGCAGATGTTGATTCTTGGGAACCACCAAGCGATTCTCAAAGAAAACAACACCACGATCATCCATAGAGAAACATCCACCAACTCCCTTCTTAATGTTTCTCTTGATCCAAGAGATTCCTGTGTCCTGCTTTTGAGCTGCGATAATCTGATCCTCAAGATCAGGTTTCACCACCAAGGTAGAAAGGAATCCGTGAGGAGCAATGTGAAGATTAAGCTTACAGAATTCCTCATGGAGAAGTGGTTGGCCTTGCTGCAACATGAGATTGTTGCAATAGGATTTACGGCTTAGCGCATCAGCCATGACATTGGCTTTGCCTGGGGTGTAGGTAATCCCTAGATCATAATCTGTGATCAACTCCAACCAACGTCTTTGCCTAAGGTTCAAATCTGGTTGGGTGAAAATATACTTGAGACTCTGGTGATCGGTGTAGATCTTGCAACGTTTACCAAGAAGGTAATGTCGCCAGGTCTTGAGTGCATAGACTACGGCTGCAAGCTCTAGATCATGTGTAGGATAATTATCCTGATGTGGATGCAACTGTCGAGATGCATAGGCAATCACATGACGATCCTGCATAAGAATGCAACCTAGTCCCTGTCGTGAGGCATCACAGTAGATAACAAAGTCCTTTGTGAAATCCGGTGGCACAAGTATGGGAGCAGAGGTCAGGCGCATTTACAGTTCCTGAAAACTGTACTCACACTGTGGGGACCACTCAAACTTTTTATCTTTCTTCAGAAGTTCCGTGAGGGGTTTGGCTACTTTGGAGAAGTTTTCAACAAAGCGGCAACAATAGCTGGCTAGACCAAGGAAACTCCTAACTTGTTTAACGGTTTCAGGTGGAGTCCAATCAAGAACGGCCTTAACTCTCTCGGGATTAACAGCAATGTCCTTACTAGAGATTATGTGGCCTAGGTAGGTCACTTCTGGCAACCAAAATTCGCACTTGGAGAATTTGGCATAAAGACGGTGCTCTCTGAGTTTTTCTAACACAAGTCTAAGATGTTCGGCATGCTCTTCCTCGTTCTTCGAGTAAATAAGAATATCATCGAGGTAAACCACGACGAACTTATCTAAGTACTCCATGAAGATCGAGTTCATCAAGCGGGAGAAAGTGGCTGGGGCGTTGGTTAGACCGAAGGACATGACGGTGTACTCGTACTGACCATAACGAGTGACAAAGGCCGTCTTGGGGATGTCCCTGTTTCTGATCTTGATTTGGTGGTAGCCCAACCTCAAATCCATCTTGGAAAAGACTGAGGATCCAGCGAGCTGATCATACAGATCGTTGATCCTGGGGAGCGGATATTTGTTCTTTATCGTGACCAAATTAACGGGACAATAATCTACAACCATCCGGTCCGTACCATCCTTCTTCTTGACGAAGAGGACGGGGCAAGCCCAAGGAGAAGAACTAGGACGGATGAAACCCTTTTGCAAGGACTCGTCAAGTTGTTTCTTAAGCTCGGCTAGTTCTAAGGGTGCCATCTTGTAAGGTCTCCTAGAGATTGGAGCTGTTCCTGGAATAAGATCTATGACGAACTCTACATCTCTGTCAGGAGGAACACCTGGCAGTTCTGCTGGAAAGACATCCGGAAAGTCACGGACTACCGGAATATTTTCAAGGTCTGGAAGAGGGTTGGCATTAAGAGAATAGAGCTGACGCTTTGCAACTCTAGTGGAGACAGTGACTATCTTGCCAGATGGGTGTGTAAGCTGAACAGATCTTGTGTAACAATCAATCTTGGCATGATGAGCTGTCATCCAGTCCATACCCAAGATGATATTAATATCCGAAGACTTGAGAGATATCAAGGAAGCAAGGAATACAAGTCTGTCAACATGGATTTCATTGCCATAACTTATCCTAGAAGTTTGCCATTTGGATCCAGGAGTTTGAATAAGTAGCGGGGAGGGCATATCACAAAATGACATGTCATGCAAGTGGCCATAGCTTTCATAAATGAAGGAATGAGACGCTCTAGTATCGAACAAAACCGATGCCGGATGACAGTTGACAAGGAGTGTACCAAGAACGACATCTGGATCATCATGAGCGTCTTTAGCTGAGACGTGATGCACACGTCCATGTTCAGTGGGAGCTGACTTGGCACTAATCATCTTGCGTGATGGCTTACCATGGCCAACAGACTTCTCGGGATGGGATGGAGCAACTCTGGTCTGAGTGCAAATACGGGCAATGTGGCCTGGCTCTCCGCACTTGTAACAAATCTTGGAGGTAGGATGTGGACCCGCATTGGCAGGCGGTCCACCAATAGGCCTGGGTGGAGCATACTGCTGAATTGGATGAGGTGCCACATAAGATGGCCTCAGTACATATTTGGGTGGAAGAGCGGAGTTCGGAACCCAAATCCGGCGCTTTTGAGAACTAGAACCCGAGGAAGATCCCAAATCACGAGTGTGCTTACGAGACTCCTCGTAAGTGAGTTGAGCTATCTCTGCATTAATGGCCTTGTTCACCAGAGCTTGGAATGTATCACAATGATGCAGGTGAAGATCACGACGCAACTTGGGGTTGAGACCCTTCCGGAACCTAGCCTGCTTCTTGGCGTCCGTGGACACCTCTTCTGAAGCATAGTGGGCAAGGTTCTCAAACTCTCTACTGTAGGCATCAACAGCCATCTTACCCTGGGTGAAACTACAGAACTCTTCTCTCTTGCGATCGATGAGGGCTTCAGGAATGTGATGCTCGCGAAAAGCCTTAACAAAATCCCTCCAGGTGGGAGTCTGGTCAGCTGGAAGCATAGCCTCATAGTTCTGCCACCAAAGACTAGCAGGACCTTCCAGGTGGTATGTGGCATAGGTGACCTTGTCATCTTCAGCTACATTCGCGGAACGCAGCTTATGAGTGATGCTACGGAGCCAGTCATCTGCATCGAGTGGCTCGATGGAATGATGAAAGGTAGGTGGGTGCAAGCGAATGAAGTCATGAATGGTCGCAGACTTATTGGACTGAGGTGCGGTATTCTCCTCGATACGTGCCAACAAGCGGTTGGACTCACGCTTTCTCCTCTCCATTTCTAACATGAACTCTGCCAACGAAGGCTGGTCGAGAGGATCCTCATCCCTACCATCTCCGTGGTTCTGGCTATGAGCAACAGAACTTGATGACATCCTGAGAAACGAAAACCAGGGACGGAATCAACATTAACTATAGGCTATAGAATGTAGGATAAGGAAATTAGTAACTCTCAAACTCCTAGGGCAATTCCGGCAGAATAACGGCAGTAAAATGCTCAGAATGAGACATCCAGTCAACGATGGGGTAGTACAACAACTCAACATCACCACTCAAGGTTCTGGGATAGTACTAAACAGACTACATCGGAAGTACTCAAAACTGAGATATGACTCTGATCAACCAACCCTATGGGACTACGGAGTAGTAACACGTGATCCTGCTAGACGGAAGAGAGAGCCTAGTTTCTTAACCCCGTAGGAAAAGTAGGATGACTCGGATCAGAAGGCCATGAGGTAAAAGGAGTAAAAAGAGCCTTACGTTCCTTCCCACAATCAATTCCCTTACATAACTAAAGAATTTCTAGACTCAACTTCAACCAGTTTGGCTTGGTAATCCTACAGGCAGTCAGGCTCTGATACCAACGCTGTCAGGACCCCGACTCAATGCCACATCGATCTAGCATGTAACACCTCATATCACTTTGCGGCCTCACGCACGGTATTCCGACGGGTGTCGCCTTACCTTCGCCCGGGACCGTTTGCGCCTTTTGGCACACGTATATGATAGTGTTGCTAGCATCCATATGATAAGGAGCCCGGGCTGACATGGCTAGTCGTAAACCCAAAGTGGCACAAACTTACAGGGACAGGCATCCATGACCCAGCATCGAACGTGTCGGTCATCAGCGAGTGAATCCAGGCTGTAGCATTGGGCTAACAGGACTCCGGTGAACCGGGCTGTAGCGGGCTAACAGGACTCCGGTATTCACCGCGTGACATTTCCCCGAAGGGACAGACACAGGAACGAAGAAGGACACATGCCGGCCAGCCTAAGTGATCCGGAGCAGTAACAAGCTACCAGGGCTCAGTGGAAGCACTAGGAGACATTTCCCGGTAAGAGAGACTACTAGGGATAAACAACTAGATAGTCAGATCCCACACATAGCAATACACATTACACGTACGCATAACATGCAAGTATGTGTTGTACAACATGGCATCACAGCATAACTCAACAACTCATATAGATACGACTCAAAGAGCCATCATAGCATTTATTGCAAACAGGGGTCACACGACCCATCATACAGAGCATACAAACAACAAGCGGAAGCATTACATGTCTGGGTACAGACATCTACAAATGAAAAAGGCTGAAGAGCCTGACTAACTACAATATCCGATCAAGATCGTAGCTGAGGTACAAGCTACTCGTCGAAGTCCACAAGACACTAGTAAGACCGAAGTCTCCGCTGCAAAAACATAAATAAAGCAACATGAGTACAAAGGTACTCAGCAAGACTTACATCAGATCCTATCATACATGCATTTGTGTCAAGAGGGTAATGTGGGGTTTAGTTGCAGCAAGCCAGCTTTGACTCTGTGGCTAACTTGTTCTACGACTACCAGAAACTCTTGAGGTGATATGGCGCACACGAGTCCACTAATCACCACACAATACACTACTATGGATTCATCCCTGTCTCCCTACGAGAAGGCCATCCATAGCACTCACACTTGTCTTGAGCTTTTTAGAGTATACACTTCAAGTTGTCTATGTACCATGTAAGCATCCAAGAAGTCCATAACTGCGGACCCGGCTATTCGAATAGATCATGTTAACCCTGCAGGGGTGTACTTCTTCACACACGCTCTCTCCACTTACCGCCATGTACACGTCATGTATCTCGGCAACCTTCAAGCGGAAGCCTGGCGAGGGTGTCGGCCACGACCTGACTAACCACACAAGACTCTAATCCAGGTTTATCGCCTATTCGGGTTCCATCCGCAAGGAGATCCGGCCGGGGTTTCACTCACGGCCCCAAACGATGTGTGCAGGGTTCCCAAGCTCACCTCGCCGGATGGATCTATGCTTGGTACACCGTGCCACTTGTGCCTAGTCTGTCCCAAGCCCACCTGGTTGGGTGCCACTTGGTAGACTACTAACACTACCTACAAACACCAGAAACTAGTTGCGACTCCTGGACAGAGATCAAGATGGTTAATAAGTCGAGAGGGCTTGGAGCGCCCGGAGCCCAATGTGTGGTAGTATCGAGTCATTGGACAACATACATAGAACTCAGGGCTTAAGGACGGTTCCAGTGAGACAACCCACCATGTACTCCTACATGGCCTCTCACCGCTACCTTTACCAACTCGTGTTCACACACTTAACTCTCAGCACCAGAACATATCGTAACACTCCAATTCATTCCCAATGAATCAGACCTGACACAACTCTAAGCAATAGCAGGCATAGCATGGTAAGTACACAACAAGGCTCAATCAACTCGTACACATGCTAGTGGGTTTCAACTATTTACTGTGGCAATGACAGGTCATGCAGAGGAATGGGTTCAACTACCGCAGCACAAAGTAGCAGATGAATCGTTGTTGTTCTAATGCAATAACTGAGAGCAGGAGCGAGAGAGTAGGATTGTATCGGAATGAACAAGGGGGTTTGCTTGCCTGGTAGATCAACAAGGGGGCACTGCTCCTCAGACAGGTACTCTGGAACGGACTCCGGAGCAGGACCTATCGAGAAGGAACGGTGCCGGCAATCAATACACAAGCATATGCAACAATATGATGCATGAACATGGCATGTAGATGTGATGCTGTTTGAGCTAATGCAACTAGTATTCATTTGGTTAGAAGTCCATTTGAACCAAAGGTTCAAATGCATCTCCAAATAAGTTCTTTATATAAGCCATTTTAGTGTTTCACTTATGCAGTAGGTATAAGTTGGTTTGTCATGCATGAAACTGGTACAGATGGAAAGATTGCATTTTTCTGATAATTTTTCATATATAAATTATTTCAATCTGAGCTACGGTTGAATTTCTATGAATTTTTGAAGTTTAAATCATTTTCTGGAATTTCCTGATTTAATTTAAATCCAAAAATCTTTATTGCATCAGCATTGAGTAAGCATGACGTCAGCAGGTCAACTGCGGCTGGCTAGGGTCAAACCTGACGTGTGGGGTCCACACGTCAGTGACACGGGTTAGACAGGGGGGTTAGTTTAGTTTAATTAAGGATTAGGGGCACTAGGGCCCACATGTCAGTGTCAGGGGGTTAGATTAGGTGGTGATTAGCTTAAGCTAATCACCTGATGGCGGGGTCCACCTGTCATGGACCCAGGGGAGGTCAACCCCCTGGTCAACTGAGGCTAACTCGCCGGCGGCTCGACGCCGGCGACGATAGGTGCGGCGGAGGGGCTCGGGTTTGAGCTACGGACGACGGTTTCGCGCGAGGTTTGCGGCTATGGGTTGCTGGCGCTTGCGTGCATCCATTGGTAGCATCGGGAGGGTGAGACGTGGCCTGAGTCGAGCGCAGCGTCGACTTCGGTGGCGGCCGGAGTTCGGGATAGCGCGGGCGTGGGGCTGCAGCTCGCGTTCGAGCGAACGGAGAGCACAGGAGGTAGCTACGAGGCAGCAGGAGCACGTCGGAGCTACTACGCGAGGCGGAGGTGCTCGGGAGCACGGAGCTCGCCGGCCATGGCGGACGGCGGCTTCAGGCGCTCGCGGGGCAGCGGCTACAGGGCACGCACGAGAGAGAGAGGTGAGGGGAAAGGAAGAGGGGCTCACGGCGGACTCGCAGAGCAGGCCAGTGTGCTCGGGGACGTCCTGCGTGCGGCGAATCGACGACAGCGGTGGTCGGAGCCCGAGGTGGAAGACGACAGCGATGGCGGCTCCACAGGGCGTCCGGCGTCTTGTGGCTTGACGGAGGAGACGAGGAAGTCGTGGCGGAGCTTCTGCGCGTGTCGGAGAGGCGAGGGGGAGGGGGTGGCTACGGCTACGGTGGACGGCGGCGATGAGCTCCGCTCGGCTGCGCGAGAGAGAGAGCAGAGGAGGGGGAAAGGAACGAGAGAGAGAGAGAGGGTACGGGGGGGGCGTGGCGACGTCCGGGGCATTCCAGGGCGACGAGGAGGGTGCCAGGCAGGCAGAGAGGGAGGTGGCGTGGCGCGGCGGAGCGCGCACGCGTCGGGCACGCTCCCATCCCCCTGTCGAGGACGAAGACGACAGAGGAGGGGGCTAGTGGGCTGGGCCGGCGCTGGCTGCTGCTGGGCTGCACAGGGAGGAGGCCCAAGTAAGTATCCTTTTTTTATTACTGTTTTCTTTTCTATTTTTCTGACATATGTTTTGATTTAGTAATAATACTAAATCAATTTATTTCCTTATGCCCATTTTTGTAGGAACTAGTGGCATTATTCCAGAGCTCCCCAACAGGTGGCATAATTTTTGGACATATATTAATATATATATAACTAATATATTTCCAATGCAAATATTTATGCATTAATTCCAAATGCCCAAAATAAATACTTATGAGCTCTTAAAAATATTGGTTTGATTTTTATCTCTGTCCAATATTTTCAGAGAGCAAGATGAGCATTTTCCTGGACCCTTTTGGAGAAATTTTTATTTGGGTCATTTCAAAAAATGATTCTGAGGGTTTCACAAATCCTCATTTCAAAATTAAATGGAATTTAAACATGATGCACAAATGACTAGCTGGTCTAGGTCATACCAGACTAGGGATGTGACAATTTGTGCTATGTTGTCATGATACGGGGAATTTCTGGTAGATGGCCTTGATGTTTCCTCAAGCTATGAAAATGCACTATAATTTGCTTGTCATCAATGCCTACAAATCTCTGTCTCTCTCAACATAGTAGATCATCATTAGACACTAAATCCTTCAATGAGCTTGCAAAATGCTTGCATTAGATCCCTCATTAGACATTGTATGTTCATCACCAGGAGCATGTAAAATGTTTGCATCAAATCCTTCATTAGCAGTCTGTCCATTAGACACTTCAAGCTCAAGAACAACATGAGCTTGTATGTTCGCACCGAAAACTTGATTAGATACATCAGATTCAGTCAGTTCAGTATTGATTGGGGGAGTTATAAAATAAGTAGAAATTGGTTTCATTTTCTCATAGATTTCCTACATACAAGCAGTTTTACAACACCGTCGGGTTTAACTACTGGCCAGAAATTGAAGAGTTGAATTAGATATAATCAGGGATGTGATGTACCTGCTCATTGCGCATGCTACTATTGCAAGCTGCGACTGTCCATTTGCGCAAGCTCGATGCCATGCCCGTGCTGCCGCCGCTGCCTCCCACGCAGGCTACACCCAGGGTTGGATCTTCATCTTCTTGTCCTTCCGTTCGCTTGAAGCCCGGCGACCGCCCTCCCACAAGGGCGCGAGGAAGTGTTGTGTCAGTCTTTCCAGTGGCGGCTAGGTTAGAAGCGAACAAGACTGGAGGCTGGAGCGAATGAATTAGGATTTTTCCTGCTATTGATTGATATGGGAGGCGCTCGTTTGGGCCGCGAGCCTGCTATAGTTCCTGCCTTGCACTTATGTTATTGGCCCATCCAAATTGAAACATTTTTCTTCATTTTTTACATTGCCTGCTCGTGCGTTGGGACGAACAAAACTAGCATGGGCCAACCTGGATGACTCAAACTAGGTGCACACTTTCCAGCCACCTGAGGCGGCCGCCCATACCAGCCCCTATGGTGGCGTCACCCTTTTTTGCGTGTATGATTGGATAGTGAAAAATATTCCAGTGGCGCTTTTGATTTACCCACAAAATGGTTGAATTGCTTGTTTCTATGAAATGAGTTCGCCAATAATGTGAAGGATGTCAGTCTTTTCATCGTATTGTAGATTACTTAGATCTCGATATGCCAAAAGTAATCGCATGAAATATACAGTAAAAGCCAATGTGATGTGTTTGGCTACAACTAGTCTGACTACACGTCCTCATATAACATATCAAGGATGCACCATCTTACCAGATTAACCATTCGACTTACCAAGCAGTGTGGGAAGAAAGAAGTATTAGGACTGCGTATCCAAGCAATTGATGCCATGGACTCCTTCGTACAACCTTGTAAGCGAAAAAGATGTTAAAGTGTGCCTGTACAAAGAACTAGTGTAAGTTCAGTTACCTGCTTCTTGGAATTTTAGTTAGCCACTTATTGCAAAATTGTTCAATTACGTTGCTTGGCTTAATTTAGTTTGCTACTGATTACATAATGGCACAACCTATTAATCATATTGTAGACTGCGCCTATCTATGTGTTTGATACTTACTGTTAAGAATTACCTATTTGCCTTAACTTAAATATCTACTTGTTTGTTTAACCCTTTGCTGCTGCAACAGCGGGTTACAATGATGTTAATAACTACTTTTCAGCATCCAATTGAAACTCTTTAATTCCTTGTTTGTTTAACTGGTTTGCTGTTATAACTCCCAGTTGAGATGTTTTGCTAACTTCAACTTTTCTGAATCCAATCGGAACTTTAATGGCAAAATAGGTTAGCCCAAGATCAAAGAGCGAGGTCCCCATGGACGTTGCATCATACCACAGCAGTGGCACCGGCTCAATCGTGCATTATGAATTGCCAACCGCTGATGCTCTAGAGGCTAAACTAGTGGTAGAAAGAGATTCTGCTTCTGCACTTAGAGATGAAGTTGACATGTTGAGGAAGCAAACAACACAATCACAAGCAGTACTCAAGACAAACATTTAAATATTCGGTGTATTTCAAAACGAAGCAAGCTGAGACTGGCCAGATTGTTAAGGTCCTGAAGGAAAAAAGGAAATTGAATTCCTACTTGGTAAATCATAGGTGAAATGTTATTTTCGTAGTTGAATAACCTTTGTGTTGTCTGTTCATGTAATCAATCAAACCATTTGTTTTAGAGATCATGTAATAATTGTTTTTTTTGTTTTTTGGTTTGTAATTTTATTTGAGCACAAGTCTATATTAATTGATAAGACTCGGAGACATTTCATTTGGATTGATGTGCCATACCTACAAATATGCCAATCGGGCTGAATGTGCATTCAGCAATAGTAGTATAGATGGACCATAAGTGGCACGCATCGGAAAGGGCCAAGATGTTGGCTAAAAAAAGGATGATGTTGTAGCCAAAAAAAGTACAGCGGTCTGGCTTATGTATGTTAGTTGATATTATTAGTCCATATACTCAATAAGTGTTTATATGTCTATTAGTTCTGTACATTCTTGGTTGATTGACTCGGTATTTGAATCTTGATACATCGCTTGTGTACATATCTAAATGGGAGTACACATTATGCTGCGTGTGACATTTGAGTTGGACATGAAGTGTTCCAAATATTTGAATTCACCTTAAACTGGATTCTAGTTTCTGAATTTGAGTATCGACATTTGTAAACCATATTCATATATGACAGTGGAATACATCTTTGTCGTCCTTTTGAAGATATATAAAAACACATAGAATGATTTATAAAGATTCATATAGGAATACAAAATGGATTCGAATTTAGTTGCCAGGGTAAACATGGATGCTTATTGTCCCAAAATTCGAAAGAAGCAGCAAAATGCCCACTCCCACGCTGGTTGCCCGAAGCCAAGTGTTTGGGAGATGGAAATTGATGTCTACCCATTACACGGACAATCCATCGGCCCGATTTCCACTACTCTAAATAGGGGTAGGTTAGTAACTTCAATTAGACGTGACACGACCGCCTCTGAGCCCATTCCGACACGGTGGGCATCAAACATGGGCGGCAAAACTCATTTGATTCAAGCTCGTCTGAAAGACCTCTGTTTCTCCCTCCATTCCCCATTCATACACGGTGGGCGGCAAAACAAACTCGACTCGGCCGAAATTGATGTAGGCAAATATTTTCAATAGGTGCAGGTTTGTAACTTCACTCAGATGTGACACAACCGCCCTACCTGCCAGCCCCGTTCATACACCGTGGGCGCCAACCATGGGCGCTAACCACCCTCTCCTCGCCCGAAATCGCTTTGGGCAAATATTGGCAAGATGCGAGATTACCGTCCTATCCCCAACCGACGAGACGTCCAAATTTTAAACGGGGGATAAGTTCGTAACTTTCCCATATTTCAGACAGGCCCGTCCCAAAAACATGGTTCCCCGTACCTCTCCCTCCATTTTCCCATTCATACACCGTCCGCGCTAGAACACCCCATCCCCACACCAGCCTCCGTCCGCCACCCCATCCATCACCGCCGTCCTCCGCCACACCATCACCACCATCCTCCACCATGCCAGAGCGCCTACCAAGACCGCGTCGTCCACTGCTAGAGATGGATGTTTCTCATCCACGGCGACGGACCAATAGCCTTGCATCGCGTCCTCTCGCTTCATCGGTGCCGTCATCCTCTTTGTCGGGGCCGCTCACACGACCTTCTCTTCCACCGCAATGGTACTTATCCCCCGATGCACCCGTCTACCGTCGCAGATCTGCTTCAACGCCACCGACAGCCATCACACCCCCAATGCCTACACGGCGCCGCAAGAGAGGTGGTACTTCATATCTCCTCAACTTTTTGATCTCAACCAGAAAATAGATCTTAACTTGGTTACTCTACTTTCTTTTCAGCTCTTAGAATTTAGTTCTTAGTTCGAAGCAAACAATGGATGCTAAATATTATTTCTCTGGTTTGCAGATTCAAATCTGCCATGGCACAGCCATAATACGGTTTAATTGATCATGCTTAGGGTTTAATTGATCATGTTGGTTCTGTGCTGGTTTCTTTAATAGAAGTCGGAGCAGAAACCCTCTTTTGCTAAAAAAATATGCTTAGAGTTTCCCCCTTTTATGATCACTATACGATCAGAATACGTGCTTCGTGTCATAATAACACTACTCCACCCATCAAGCTAAAAAAGCTTAGTTGTTCAAATACAAATCTGATATTATTAAAATAGAGTTGTTTAATTGGTCAGATAAATGTTCCTAAATTAGTTTCGAAAATGCAAGTTCGCCGCTCGGGTGTGTATCTCTACAGGGTGCCCACGGTGGGCCAGCCCACCCTCGGATTTTGGGTTGTCCCAGGCCCCGATTCCCCTCTGTTCTGCTGCGTGCTTTCGATCTCTACTCTCCCCCAGCCGCCTGCCTTGCCGGCGACTTGCCGTCTCCGGACGGCATGAATCTAGGAGGAGACGCCGGACTAACAGGAGGCCAGGAGTCGCTCGCCCAACAGCGTCACTGCTGCCCGGGCGTGCCGCCGTGCCTACCTTCCCAGTCCGTTCAGGGCTCAGGCATGCAGCACCCACCAAGCCAACCCGATTTATCCTGAGATACGTCCTCAACACTTAGCAGCCACTCCTCATCACCCATTTTCTAATTGATTCATTACTCATTAGGCAGGACTGTCATTAGGGTTTGTTGTGTGCTCAGTGCTACCTACACTTAATGGTTCAGATGTATTTCAGTAATCTTTAGTACCTCTAAAGTTCACAGGGTTTTCAAAATTCCGGCCCTCGGAACAGAAACTAGTCATTTTGGATTGTTGGTCGTAGTGACATTGACCCAGATTACTACTGCAAGCCAGGTTTGTTGACAATTTTACTTGTCTTTCTTACTCATTCGATATAATATCCAATTATTCACGTCGATTAGTTGCAAACAATAAGTGCTAGACAAACTTCTTCATTCAGATTTTGGACGGTCTCTTACTGCAGTTACAATTCTGCATACTTGTCCTAGTAAGCTCACAAGTAAATGATTGATTCACTACATCTATGCTTGCCTTGTCATATTTTTGTCAATATTCTTTTAGGGTGGACCACCCTGTTTCTAAATACTGGAACCGTAGACATGAGTGAATAGTATTTCTCTATGTGATCTCTTCCATCATGTGTGGGTAACGAACACTGCATTGTATAGAAAGAAAGTGTCATTTCCAGCTTTTACATAGGTTTCGATCTTTTACATGGAATACAATCTGCCTACTTGCTTTGTGTCGCACTACCAACACTCCACCCTTGAAGCTAAACATTACGCCACTCATAATTGCTTAGTTTATTTGGTTCAAATACGAATTTCATATGATTCTAATGTTCCTACTTCAGTTTTGAAATGTGTGTCTGCCTGTTATAGAGACATAAGGGGTTTGTATTTCTGTGTGTGGTCTGGTCAGCACGGTTGGGGAGGTGAACTTTGCATATGCAGGGGTTTATAGGGAGACACTCTCCGAGTTGAATCCGCAATGCATTCCATAGATAATCTGACTACTTTTTATGTTTTCATGAATCTCAGATTCTGAACAGCATCATAATGATTATGAGCTTGCGCGCATGAAAAGAATAAAGCAGAACAATGCCATGGCTGTCAAACTTGGCATTAAGGGACTGAAATCAAGTCTGGATGCAATGCAATGCAAACGCTCTCCACCTACAGATTCATGCTCAGAATATGATCCTAACAGTGATTCTGAGCTAGAGGGAGACCTAAGTCAATGTAGCTCCCTAGTGGAGGAGTCAGAGGAAGATGCCCTATCTTATTCACCCATCAAGGTACTTGCTCTAACTTTCCAAGGTTACATTGCTCGCACATATCTTGCAACTGATGCTTTGCATTGCTTCTACTTTGTTGAACTGCCATTAGCTTAGTTTACACATCGTGTATGTGAATACGCCCTGCCTATCCATTTTCAGTACATATTCCATCTGTCATCATACCATATTTATCCATTCAAATGTTGTTCTTGTGTATCAGACGTTCAAAAGGAAGAGGGCGATTGCTGATCGTGGAGGAGCACAAGCAAAGTATTTGGAAAAGGTAGTGGCACCTGATAAATCAAATAGCCCATTAGGTGTAGTTGCAATATCACCTGACCCACAAAATACCCCAACTCTAGCAGACTCTAGCCCTACTACACTGGTCATTTCTGATGCCCCAACTCAGCAGACCCCAACTGCAGCAAACAGTATGATTATGCCAGTTGACATAGCACCAGTTGTACGACGCAAAACCCCCATTCCAGCAAAGAGTACACCAAATCCAGTTGCCAAATCCCTTTTCGAACCAGAGAGAGCCCCAATTGCAGCAAATAGGACCCCTGTTCCATTTCTTCCCAGTTTAGAAGATGAAGCTTATGTTGTTGTCAGGAACTTTGTGCGCATCTTTCCTTCATGGAAAGATTATACCGCAGACACAGAACAATTTCCAGTCTTCCTCCGCAACTTACGCGTAAGTAATGTACTAATGTTATTCATGGTCATTACTGCATATGTTTCTGCTGACAGAAGACACAAGATTTCATTCTTTTAAATAGGCGAGGAGCAAACTGGATTGTGATGACGAGCAAGGGTTGGTTGCGCTTTTCAAGCACTCGTTGATGAAGTATCGTTCCTACCTGAGGCAAGCGCACTTCGATGGCAAGCCTCTGAACGAAATTTCTGTAAAGTCTCCGGTGCTACATTTATCCGACGGTGACTGGAATAATCTTGTTACACATTGGTCTCGGCTGCAGCGTAAGGTACTGTCTATGATATCACATCACAATTTGAACTACATTTCTGCATTTGCCTTAATGTCTCACTTGTACGAAAACTGTTAGCAGAAGAACATTCGTTCTCAAGGGACCACAGAATCTCGCAACTATACTGCACACTGCATTGCTCTTGTGAGTACCTCTTGCCCTGTATGACCATACTTACTTTCATAGCTGTTTGATTATGTAGCATCACTGCACATGTTAGCCTCGTAATCGTCCATTTGGTGGACATTATAAGATCCGTATGGACTCTTACATAAATTTAGAATCAACCCAATGCTTTTGAAGAGGTTTAGCTCTGCAGTCCTCTTGTAAGGACTGAACGTGGTCTATCACTGTACTTACATTAACAGCTACTCCCTCCGTCCCATAATATAAGAACGTTTTGTACAGTACACCAGTGTTCAAAACACTCTTGTATTATGGGAAGAGGGATTGGTTCATTTTGTAGCATTCTGCATCTTATCTCCCTCGCCCACCATTTACTAAAAAAGATCAGATCTATATTTAATCTTACCAACAAGTAGAATACACAGACAATGCCAGTGCAGAAGTGTAGCCCATTGCTCTTGTCAGTACATTTTGTCCTGTAACGCTTGTACTTCCAGGGATTGGTAGTTGATTATGTAGCATCAATCTGCATCTTATCTTCATTATCCTCTATCCCTTCCAGTATTATCATATCTATAATTACTCTCTACAAAATGTAGAGTACAGGCAATGCTTATGAAGAAGATTCTATGCTGAAATTCTTGAGTTATCCTTCCCTTGACATGGAGAAGGGCATTATAAAGCCGGTGTTAACTGTTAATGTAAGTCAGTCCTTCTAAAGCCTTTATCCTCAACTGCTGTTTAATTTGCTCATACTCCCTATCGTTTACTGCTGTTTAGTTTGCTGTTTCTACCAAAATGCATGTTCGTAAGAACCGTAAGTTCTAAGTTTTACTTGTAAAACCAAATTCCTTATTCATACCATGCACATTACTTAATACTCCCTATATGTATGCTTGTTTTTGTGGATCTATAATCCAGTGTGTGGTGAAGCAGCCCACGTTTGCACCTTGTCATCTCCTGTTTTATCTTACTGATGTGGCTGATGATATGAACAACATGCCATGCACATTATCCAAAATAGATATAATGATTTTCTTTGCCCTTCATCTATGCTTGTTATGTTGACATGGTAATCCAGTAGTGTGGTGAAGCTCCCCGCATTATGAACAATGCCAAATTATGCTATTGATATTTTGAACTTACTCTTTATTTTCTAATTTGAAATTGGATAGAATTGACAGAACAGTTATCATCTTTGTTTATACACGTGCAAAACCTGTCATCTCTCTGCTTTGTTTCAGGGTGATATGCCTGATGGCATGCACAAGTCTGCTGAAGGCTGTGAGACAAACCCAACATATATTGCAGCAAAGAAGGCAAAACATCTTGAAGATAGCGAGACAACCCCAAAGTCTTGTCTTGATGCAGTGTTCAAGTTACTTGAGACTAACAGTCAGACAAGCTCACAGAATTCGTTGTCTGAATCAGTTTGACTTCTTCAGTCCCAAGTTCTAGCAGAAAGGCATTCTGCAACTCAACTTCGACTTGAAGTCCTATCTCTAAGAAAGATTGCAGAGAACACCAATGAGAACCTCATCGCTAAACAGCTACACCTGGAAGCTATGACCGACATGCTAGGCCGGTCTCACAGCCTTGCTCAGCAGCTTGCACAGCAGTTCCCCCGCAAGGCTAACCTTTCTTGAACTGTCTTGGAAGTGGTCTCGGTTCAGTATTATTTTGTTACACTGCAATGGTGCCCAGTTTTTGTAATCTGCTTCTTCGTTGCGCTTTATGATCACTGGTGGCGAACTTCGATGCCCAGTGGATGTAATATACCTTAAATCCTTTATTGTATAGTGTAGGTTTATTCTTAGTTACTATATCGTAATTTCTTTATTCTATAGAGTAGGTTTGTTCTTAATTCCTACTAGTTACTGCCATCATTCGCTATCTAAAAAAAATCAGATGTAGTCGACCAGACCGAAACATTCGACTCTAACTGGCCGGGTTTTAGCGGGCCACAATTGGGTCGGCCTGCGTCTTTCTTGGGCCCGAATGATTGGGGCCTTCACACATTGTGCCAGGCCCAAACTTACACCGGCCTATATTTTAGTTGGGCCTTTTGTCGACCCAGCGCTTAGTTTGGCCCAGGTAGCGTTGGGCCATTAACAGGCTAAATATTGTACTGGCCTGTTACGGCCGAGATGAAAACACGGGCCTTTAGCAGGCCAAAATACATGTTGGGCCTCAATTTTCACTAGTCACCGACGGGCCTTCAGTAGGCCGAAATGTAGACCGGGCCGTTTTGGGCCCAGTTAGCTCACGGGCCGTTACCAGGCCGAAACATATCTCGGGCCTTAGTTGGCCCACTGATATCATGGGCCTTTAAGAGGCCGAAAGCTTAGCACAGGCATCAACGGGCGAATTATGCGACAGGCCTTTAATAGGCCCAAAGTCACATTGGGCTTAACTGTTGCAACCTTTAGCACATGCCGTTAGTGGGCCCGATGTCCCGTCGAACCATATATGGCCCATGGGCAGCACGGGCCATTCCCAGGCCGAAAGTCACACCGGGCTGAAATGGGCCCGTGTCCACATCAGGCCTCTAACAGGACGAAAGTCACTGGGCTGTAGTTGGGCCCAAATATTCGGCGAACAATTAACGGGCCAGATCTGGCTTAGGGCCGCAAATGGGCCCAAATATTGGGCGAACAATTAACGGGCCAGATCTGGCTTCGGGCCGTAAATGGCCCCAAATATTGGGCGAACAATTAACAGGCCAGATCTGGCTTCGGGCCGTAAATGGGCCTTTATTAAGCAGGCCGTTTTTGGGCTGGCCCACTAGTACCTGATTAAGTTCTACGGGCCTTTGACTGGGCCGGCCTTTTTAACCTATATGGGCCTCTGTTGGGCCCAGCCATGTGTCGACGTATCATAGGCATGTCTCCTCCAATGGACGGGCGACATCTGGCCCACTGACGAGCTGACAGGTGTTCCCTTCGGCCAATCAGAATTTTACACGTCGAAATCTCCCATTGGTCAGGGCTGTAAACAGGTTATCGGATCCAAAATCTGACCCGATAGCTTAACGGCGTTCCATTACAGTGGATGCCATGTGTCGGTCACCCTTGATGAAAGCACTTCTGTGACGCGTGATTTATCGTCATGGAAGTGGACACTTCCGTGATGATAATTTTGGTAATGTCATGGAACACTTCTACGACAGCACAGGTATGACTATCTTGATTCTGTCATAAAATCGTCATGGATGTACATGCATGAAAAAAAATGCGACCTACTATGACAAACACGTATCATCACGGAAGTGTATTTTTTTTGTAATGTTAGTAGCAACGATACATACGTGTCAGTTCCATTCCTGTCACTAGGATCAAGCACCGTAAGATCGAACCCACTACCTGGCACCTCTTCCCATTGCAAGATAAATAGATCAAGTTGGCCAAACAAAATCCAAATATCGGAGAAGAAATACAACGCTATAAGAGATCACAAAAACTCAAATAACTTTCATGGATATAAAAAGATATGACTAGTCATAAACACAAAGTTCATCAGATCCCAACAAACACTCCGCCAAAAAGTTACATCATATGGATCTCCAAGAGACCATTGTATTGAGAATCAAGAGAGAGAGAGCGAGATGAAGCCATCTAGCTACTAACTACGGACCCGAAGGTCTACAAAGAACTACTCACGCATCATCGGAGAGGCACCAATGGAGGTGGTAAACCCCATCCGAGATGGTGTCTAGATTGGATCTGGTGGTTCTGGACTCTGCGGCGACTGGATGAATATTTCGCCGACTCCCCTAGGGTTTTGGGAATATTTGGGTATTTATAGAGCAAAGAGGCGCTTCGGGGGGCACCCGAGGTGGGCACAACCCACCAGGGCGCGCCTGGGCCTCCTAGCGCGCCCTGGTGGGTTGTCCCCTCCTCGGGACTCCCCCAGGTGCAACCAGGGCCCAACATGTTCCTTCTGGTCCATAAAAAATCTTCGTAAAGTTTCGTGGCATTTGGACTCCGTCTGATATTGATTTTCTATGATGTAAAAAACACAGAAAAACAGGAACTGGCACTTGGCACTATGTCAATAGGTTAGTACCAAAAATGATATAAAATGATTATAGAACATCCAAGACTGATAATATAACAACATGGAACAATCAAAATTATAGATACGTTGGAGACGTATCAGCATCCCCAAGCTGAACTCCTACTCGTCCTCGAGTAGGTAAGTGATAAAAACAGAATTTTTTATGTGGAGTGCTGCCTATCATGTCATATCATATTATTTTCTTTATAGCATGGACAATTGGACTTTTTATGTGATTCAAAGCAATAGTCTAGTTTTAACATGATGATTTAGATACTCAAGCATATCAACAAGCAACCATGACTTTCAATATCAATGCTAAATTAAGTTATCCCTACAAAATCATATAGTCTTGTCAAGCTATGTCTTCTTAACACAAAGTATTTACCATGCACAACCCCGATGACAAGCCGAGCAATTGGTCCGTACCTTTTAACGCGCTTTAGCTTTTTCAACTCTTACACGATACATGAGCGCAAGCCATAGATATAGCACTATGGGTGGAATAGAATATGATGATGGGGGTAAATATAGAGAAGACAAAAAAGTAAGAAAGTCTCGTATTGATGCGGCTAACCAATGGGCTATGGAGATGCCCATCAATCGATATCAACGTGAGGAGTAGGGATTGCCATGCAACGAATGCACTAAGAGTTATAAGTGTATGAAAGCTCAATATGAAGACTAAGTGGGTGTGCATCTAATCCTATAATGAAAAATTCCCACTAGTATATGAAAGTGACAACATAGCAGACTCTCCATATGAAAAACATGGTGCTACTTTGAAGCACAAGTGTGGTAAAGAATACTAGCAATACCCCTTCTCTATTTGTTTTTTTCTTTTATTTTTTTTCTTTCCTTTTCTTTTTTCTCTCATTGTCCGGAGTCTCATCCCAACTTGCAGGGGAATCATAGTCTCCATCATCCTTTCCTCACTGGGGTACTACTCTAAAAATGAATAATGATGATCATCACACTTCTATTTACTTATAACTCAAAAGAAATAAAAATTACAACTCGATACCTATGAAAAAATATGACTCTATATAAATGCCTCTGGCATGTACCAGGATGTGCAATGATCTAGTGTAACATGTATGAAAAATAATGAAGGGTGGCTGAGCCACAAACACTATGTTAGTTATATGATCATGCAAAGCAATATGACAATGAGTGCTCAAGTCATCAAACGGAAGCGGTGGAAGTTTCATGGAAATATATCTCGGAATGGCCATGGAAAAGCCATAATAGGTAGGTATGGTGACTGTTTTGAGGAAGATATAATGAGGCTTATGTGTGATAGAGTGTATCATATCACGGGGTTTGGATGCACCTGTGAAGTTTGCACCACGTCTCAATGTGAGAAAGGGCAATGCATGGTACTGTAGAGGCTAGCAAATTGCGACAAGGTAAGAGTGCGTATAATACATGGACTCACATTAGTCCTAAAGAACTCATACACTTATTGCGAAAGTTTATTAGCCCTTGAAGCAAAGTAATACTACGCATGCCCCTAGGGGATAGATTGGTAGGAAAAGACCATTGCTAGTCCCCGACCGCCACTCATAAGGAAGACAATCAAAAATAAATCATGCTCCAACATCATAGCATAACGAGAGACTATATGTGCATGCTTCGGGAATCACAAACCTTAACACCAATATTCCTACTAGAGCATAATTACTCATCAACATAACTCACACCATCCTATCTCAAAACTATTACTAAGAATCAAGTTTATTTTGTCCAATGATCTTCATGACATGTTTATTTTCTTTATCCTTCTTAGATATCTATCACTTTGGGACTAATTTTCATGTGTTGCTTTTCATAAGCTCAAACAAATATAAGTGAAGATCATGAGCATAATATTTCTTTCTCTCAAAACAATTTAAGTGAAGCAAGAGAGAATTTCTTCAAAAAATTTCTAAATGTCAAATAAATCTAAGTGAAGCAAGAGAGCATTTCTTCAAAAATACTAAGCACAACGTGCTCAAAAAGATATAAGTGAAGCACTAGAGCAAGTCCTAGCTCATAAAAGATTTAAGTGAAGCATAGAGAACAATTATAACAAGTCATGATATAATTTTGGCTCTCTCAAATAGGTGTGTCTAGCAAGGATTGATGACTTAAAACACAAATTAAAACAAGCAAAGACACATATCATACAAGACGCTCCAAGCAAAACACATATCATGTGATGACTAAAAATATAGTCTCGGGTAAAATACCGATAATTGTTGGAAGAAAGCGGGGATGCCACTCGGAGGCATCCCCAAGCTTAGTTGGTTTCTCATTTTTGGATAATAGCTTGGGATGCCAGGGCATCCCCAAGCTTAGGCTCTTCCATCCTTCCTTCATCCATCATAAGATAACCCAAAACTTGAAAACTTCAATCACACAAAACTCAACAAAACCTTCGTGAGATCCGTTAATATAAGAATACTAAACTACTACTTAAGTGTTGTATAAAACCAATTCATATTTTATTTTTGTATTATATATACTATATTCCAACTTTTCTATGGCAAAAACTTATCAAAGAAAACCATAGAGCCATCAAAATAAGCACACAACACAAAGAAAACAGAATCTGTCAAAACAGAACAGTCTGTAGCAATCTGACTATTTCGAATACTTCTATAACTCCAAAAATTCTGAAAAATTAGGAACACCTGAGAATTTGTATATTGATCTACTGCAGGTCAAATGGGTATTTTATCGCTCTCTGGTAAAAATGGAAATTAATTTCATAATCATAAAAGCTTCTGTTTTTTCAGCAAGATCAAACAACTATTACCCAAGAAGATCCTAAAGGCTTTACTTGGCACGAACACTAATTAAAACATAAGAACACAATCATAACAGTATCATAATTGTGCTAACACACAACGACAGAAAGCAAAAAAGCAAAAAATAAATTGTATTCATTTGGTTGCCTCCCAACAAGCGCTATAGTTTTACGCCCTTAGCTAGGCATAAAGCAAGGATCTAAGTTTTGTCATCCGACTCTTCAATCAATCACATAGAATCATTGAAGGATTTAGCATAAATATTTTCAATAACAATACTCCTAGGAATAAATTCAAAGATTTCATTCTTGCAAAAAGGATCTCTTATCACTTCAACAAAATCCAGGTGAACACTAATCATCTTAAGATCTCCATTATTACCATTACTAGAATTTGCACCCTTGTTCCTGAATCTCCTAATCTTTATGGGAGTTTCCTTAGTAATTTTAGTGGTAGTAAAAGTCATGCTTAGATTACTAAAGATTTCTTCCAATTTATCAATCCAAGACGGACTTTCTTCTATTCTTTCATTGATTAAGGTACCCCTCTCTTTTAACAACTTAAAAATATCTCCCGCTTTTGACCCAAGATGAGTAGTAAAATTATGCATCTTTTTATATATTATTTCCATATGATCTTCGGTGAGCATTTTCTTTTCGATAGCATCTAATCTTTCCATAACATGCTCAGGAGTCAAAATTGTTTCATTAACCATAAGAGGTAGTGAACCCACTAAATTTCCCGTAGCATTAAGGGCATCAAAAGGAGGACTCATTAAGAAATTGCCACCGGTAATCGTATCAAGGACGAATCCATACCAAGTGGTGATGCCAACATAAAAACAACGCAGAAGCACAATGGTAGATTACTTACGGATAGATCTATTATGATCGTTGAAAATTCTATACCAAGCATCTTTTAAATTTTCTCCTCCCCTTTGTTTAAAGTTGAGGACTTCTTCCTCGGGAGTGTAAGCAATAGAAGGAGAACTATCCATAAAGGAAAACAAAGATGCACGCAAAAATAGATCCGGCAAGAAAACAGCGAACGAGAAAGAGAGGCGGATAAAACGGAATTTTTTTGTGAAGTGGGGGAGAGGAAAACGAGAGGCAAATGGCGAATAATGTAAATTGTGAGGAGATGAGATTTGCAACTAGAAACCTGGTTATGAAGAAGATCCTCCCCGGCAACGGCGCCAAAAATTCCTTTTGATTTCTCTCTGACTATAGTGCCAGAAAAGCTCCTATCTGCTAGGACTACATCAGTATTTCCGCAAAGAGGAAGGGATGATGCAGCACAGCGATGGTAGGTATTTCCCTCAGTGAAGAAACCAAGGTTATCAAACCAGTAGGAGAACTAAGCAACACAATATAAACAAAACCTGCACAGAAATAACAACACCTCGCAACTCGACGTGTTAAAGGGGTTGTCAATCCCTTTCGGGTAACGATGCCAGAAAATTGTAGTAGATTGAAATAATAGATCGTAAATAAAATAAAGTGCAGCAAAGTATTTTTTTGTATTTTTGGTTTAATAGATCTGAATAAAAATGCAAAGGAAAAGCGAATCGCAAGCAAATATATGAGGAAGAAGACCCGGGGGCCGTAGGTTTCACTAGTGGCTTCTCTCAAGAAAGATAGCAAATGGTGGGTAAACAAATTACTGTTGGGCAATTGATAGAACCTCAAATAATTATGATGATATCCAGGCAATGATCATTACATAGGCATCACGTCCAAGATTAGTAGATCGAATCCTGCCTGCATCGTCTACTATTACTCCACACATCGACCGCCATCCAGCATGCATCTAGTGTATTAAGTTCATGAAAAAACGGAGTAATGCAATAAGAGCGATGACATGATGTGGACAAGATTCGTTTATCTATTGCGTAGATATAGATCCCATCTTTTTATCCTTAGTAGCAACGATACATACGTGTCGGTTCCCTTCCTATCACTAGGATCAAGCACCATAAGATCGAACCCACTACCAGGCACCTCTTCCCATTGCAAGGTAATTAGATCAAGTTGGCCAAACAAAACCTAAATATCAGAGAAGAAATAAGAGGCTATAATAGATCATGCATATAAGAGATCAAAGAAACTCAAATAACTTTCATGCATATAAAAAGATATGACTGATCATAAACTCAAAGTTCATCAGATCCCAACAAGCACACCGCAAAAGAGTTACATCATATGGATCTCCAAGAGACCATTATATTGAGAATCAAGAGAGAGAGAGATGAAGCCATCTAGCTACTAACTACGGACCCAAAGGTCTACAAAGAACTACTCACGCATCATCGAATAGGCACCAATGGAGGTGGTGAACCCCATCCGAGATGGTGTCTAGATTAGATCTGGTGGTTCTGGACTTTGTGGCGGCTGGATGAATATTTCGTCGACTCCCCTAGGGTTTTGGGAATATTTGGGTATTTATAGAGCAAAGAGGCGGTCCGGGGCACCCGAGGTGGGCACAACCCACCAGGGCGCGCCCTGGTGGGTTGTCCCCTCCTCGGGCCTCCCCCCGGGTGCAACCAGGGCCCAACATGTTCCTTCTGGTCCATAAAAAATCTCCGTAAAGTTTGGTGGCATTTGGACTCCGTATGATATTGATTTTCTGTGATGTAAAAAACATGGAAGAAACAGGAACTGGCACTTGGCACTATTTCAACAGGTTAGTACCAAAAAATGATATAAAATGATTATAAAACATCCAAGATTGATAATATAACAACATGGAACTATCAAAAATTATAGATACGTTGGAGACATATCAATCATCTCATACAATAACTCATATCACATCATGTCTTGACCATATCATATCACAACAAGCCCTACAAAAACAAGTTAGATGTCCTCTACTTTGTTGTTGCAAGTTTTACGTGGCTGCTACGGGCTACTAGCAAGAACCGTTCTTACCTACGCATCAAAACCACAACGATTTTTCATCAAGTGTGTTGTTTTAACCTTCAACAAGGACCAGCCGTAGTCAAATTCGATTCAACTAAAGTTGGAGAAACAGACACCCGCCAGCCACCTTTATGCAAAACAAGTTGCATGTCTGTCGATAGAACCAGTCTCATGAAGATGGTCATGTAAGGTTGGTCTGGGCCGCTTCATCCAACAATGCCGCCGAATCAAAATAAGACGTTAGTGGTAAGCAGTATGACTATTATCGCCCACAACTCTTTGTGTTCTACTCATGCATATCATCTACGCATAGACCTGGCTCAGATGCCACTGTTCGGGAACGTAGCATGCAATTTCAAAAAAAATCCTACGATCGCGCAAGATCTATCTAGGAGATGCATAGCAACGAAAGGGGAGTGTGTGTCCACGTACCCTGGTAGACCGAAAGTGGAAGCGTTAGGTTAACGTGGTTGATGTAGTTGAACGTCTTTGCGATCCAACCAATCAAGTATCGAACGCACGACACCTCTGAGTTTAGCACACATTCAGCTCGATGACGTCCCTCGAACTCTTGATCTAGTAGAGGGTCGAGGGAGATTTTCATCAGCACGACAGCGTAGTGACGGTGATGGTGATGTGATCCACGTAGGGCTTTGCCTAAGCACTACGACGCTATGACCGGAGGAGTAACCTGTGGAGGGGGCACCGCACAGGGCTAAGAGAATAAATGTTGTGCTTTGGGGTGCCCCCTGCCCCCATATATAAAGGAGGAGAGGAGGAGGCCGGCCACTAGGGGCACGCCAAGGAGAGGGGAGTCCTAGTAGGATTCGACCCCCTTTTTTCCTTCTCATGGAGGGGGGAAGAGGGAAGGGAGAGGGAAGAGAAGAAGGAAAGGGGCTCATGCCCCCTTCCCTAGTCCAATTTGGACTCCCTATGGGAGGGGCGTGATACGTCCATTTTGCATCATGCTTTTATATCGATATTTATTACATTATGGGCTGCTATTACACATCATGTCACAATACTTATGCCTATTCTCTCTTATTTTACAAGGTTTACATGAAGAGGGGGAATGCCGACAGCTGGAATTCTGGGCTGGAAAAGGAGCAAATATTAGAGACCTATTCTGCACATCTCCAAAAGTCCTGAAACTCCACGGGAATTATTTTCAAAATATATAAAAAATATTGGGCGAAGAAAGTACCAGAGGGGGCCACCCACCGTCCACGAGGGTGGGGCGCGCCCTACACCCCTAGGCGCGCCCCCTGCCTTGTGGGCCCCCTGGTGGCCCTCTGATGCCCATCTTTGGCTATATGGAGTCTTTCGTCGAGGAAAAAAATCATAAGCTAGCTCACGGGACGAAACTCCGCCGCTACGAGGCGGAACCTTGGCGGAACCAATCTAGGGCTCCGGCGGAGCTGTTCTGCCGGGAAAACTTCCCTCCGCGAGGGGGAAATCATCACCAACGATCCTCTCATCGGGAGGGTGTCAATCTCCATCAACATCTTCACCAGCACCATCTCATCTCAAACCCTAGTTCATCTCTTGTATCCAATCTTTGTATCCAAACCTCAGATTGGTATCTGTTGGTTGCTAATAGTGTTAATTACTCCTTGTAGTTGATGCTAGTTGGTTTACTTGGTGGAAGATCATATGTTCAGGTCCATTATGCATATTAATACCCCTCTGATTATGAACATGAATATGCTTTGTGAGCAGTTACGTTTGTTCCTGAGGACATGGGAGAAGTCTTGCTATAAGTAGTCATGTGAATTTGGTATTCGTTCGATATTTTGATGAGATGTCACTACAAAAAAAGACACATCTGTGACATTTTGGGCCGAACGAAAAAAAATTATGTCATACTTTTGACACTTCAATGACGATAATTGTGACAAAACCCGGTATCATCATAGATGTGGTGGGGTCCTACTTCTATGACAAAAAATCATGACATAAAATGAGCTTTTCGTCCTGGGCGGGCCGGAGACGCAGCTGCATGACATTCTTTGGGTCGTCCATGACGTAAAAAACTGTGGTAGAAGCAAGGGCGAGGAAAATATCAGGGTGTTCCTGGTTACGGTGGGTTGTCTAGGCCGAGCGATGCGCGTTTCTCTCGTACATGCACGCGCATGGGTGCGAAGCGTTGGGCTCTAACTGAACCCGAGTGAGGAGTTGGGCTCTAACTGAACCTGAGCGATTGCACTTCAGGCTACGCGTTACTGAACCCTAGCGATCGATCGATGGCTGTTAACTGAACCCGATTGAGCGATTCCTTCGCTACTGCTGCTAACTGAAGCCGATCGATGCTGCCTCTGGATGAACAGTGAGCGTTGCTGGGGGGGTTTGGATGAACAGTTCCTGGTGGGGGTGGATGAACAGGACCCCGTGGTGTTGCCTCTAGATGAACTGGACCCTGATCGATCGAGCCGGTTGGGGCTGGATGAACAGGACCCCGTGGAGGGCTGGATGAACAGGACCACCCCATGGAGGGTAGGATGAACAGTAGACGGTGGCGGGCTAGATGAACAGTAGCCCGTGGAGGGGTGGTTGAACAGGAGCCCGTGGAGAGGGCTCGTTGCACAGTAGCCGGTGGAGTAGCGCGCGGTGGGGGCTGGATGAACAGGAGCCCGTGGATGAACAGGAGCCCGTGGAGGCTGGAGGAGGTCAACGGTGGATGAACAGTAGCCCGTGGAGGCTGGAAGGGGTCGACGGTGGAGAAGAACCGTATCCCGTGGAGTCTCGTTTTGCGGTACGCCACACCCCTCCCGATGAACAGGACCCCTGTTTCGACCGTAGCGCTCCAACACAAGTCTGTTTCCTCCATTTTGCGGTACGCCAGATGCCTCCTGATCAACAAGACCCCATTTTAGACCGTAGGGGGTCCGTTTCCACCGTTTTGCGGTATGCCAGACCCCTCCCGATGAATAGGATCCCGTTTCGACCGTGGCCGGTCAAACACAAGGCCGTTTCCTCCATTTTGCGGTACGCCAGGCCTTGTTTCCATCGGTTGTTCCGTCCAAGCCCTCCCGATGAACACGATGACGCATTCTGTTCCGACCCATCCGGTTGGCTCCCCATGAACACGACGGCGACAGTTTCTCCGTTCCGACCCATCCATGTACACGAGCCCTGGCCGTACGTATGTGCGAGTAGGTGTTCGAGATCCTGCCAGTATGTACGTACGTGGACGTATTTTCTTTCTTGCACACTGGCCGTTGTACGTACGTGTACATGCTACGTGTGTGCCTCTACTACGACACGTGTGTGCCCCTACATCGACCAGTATGTACGTACACGTTCGCGACCAAAATGACAACACTACGTACGCTTCGACCAGGTGGGTCCCGACTGTCAGGCACTTCCTTGCCTGCGAAGATGTAGCTGGTGGGTCCCAGCAGTCAGGGGGGCGAATCGTTTTTTTTGCCCGGACACACTTCCTTGCGTGCGAATATGTAGCTCGTAGGTCCCAGCAGTCAGGGGGAAACGTTTTTTCCGTGAAATACAGTTGCCCGTCCGGTGGGTCCCTTGTGTCAGGTGAACGAATAATTATTTTGCACATAATAAGGAGACACTTCCTTGCGGCCGCCGTGGACCCAGCTGTCAGCCTCTCCATGTACAGTACTCTTCTGATGGAAGTCGTTCCTTGACCACGTTGACCACGCTGCGCCGAGAGCACCAGGGTGATGGACGATGGCGAGGCCTAGGAAGGGGACGACGCGGAGCCGGGGAACACGCGGCAGTGGAAGCCCGTGCGGAGAGGAGTACGAGGGTTCACTGGTTCGGCTGCAGTGTGAGGCTGCCGTCGCCACGGGGCCTGGCCAACGGTGGGAATAGTAGGGGGTGGTGAGGCCTCTGAGGCAGCACAGCCGGCCACGGGAGGCAGGAGCATGCGGCACGACCGGCGCTGCTTTGGGCAGCTGGAGCAAGAAGACCAGAGGTTGAAGAAGCACTACGACCGTTAGATGGACATTGTACGGTCACTGGAGCTAGAATCGTTCATATTGACTAAGTTGACAAAGCACTCCATCCTCGTCAACTTAGTAGGCCCACAAGTCAGCCTCCCACCAAGGTGGGTCCCAACTAGCAGGGGAGTATTCATTTTTTTTGTGCGTAATAAGGAGGCACCTCCGGTGGGTCCGAGCTGACAGCAGGGGGAATGTTTTTTTCGCGAAATACGTTGGCCCATCTGGTGGGTCCCAGCAGTCAGGGGGGAAATGTTTTTTCGCCAAATACGGTGGCCCGTCCGGTGGGTCCCTCCTGTCAGGTGGAGGAATAATTATTTTCCACGTAATAAGGAGGCACTTCCTTGCGGCTACCATGGACCCGGCTGTCAGCCTCTCCATGTACAGTACTCTTCCGATGGAAGTCGTTCCTTGACCATGTTGACCACTCCACGCCAAGGGCACCAGGGCGGTGGACGACGGCGAGGCCTAGGAAGGGGATGACGCAGAGCCAGGGAAGACACGGCAGTGGATGCCCACGCGGAGAGGAGTACGAGGGTTCACTGGTTCGGCTGCGGTGTGAGGCTGCCGTCGCCGCAGAATAACAGGGGGTGTGGGTGAGTGGAGGGATGCCATGGCCAGCGGTGGGAGTAGTAGGGGGCGGTGAGGCCTGCGCGGCAGTACGGCTGGCCACGGGAGGCAGGTGCAGGCGGCACGACCGGTGCTGCTTTGGGCGGCCGGAGCAAGAAGACCAGAGGTTGAAGAAGCATGATGGCCGTTCGATGGACATCGTACAGTCACTGCAGCTAGAATCGTTTATATTAACTAAGTTAACAAAGCCCATGGTACGCGTCAACTTAGTAGGCCCACAGGTCAGCTTCCGAAACGGTGCGCCCCAGATGTCAGGGGAAGGAATCATTTTTTGGGCGGGTGAAGCTAGAATATCCGAGATTGAAGAAGAAGCACATCATCCATTGGATGGACATCCAACGGCCACTGCTGCTAGAACCGTGTGTTGACTATAAGTTGACAAAGCCTTGCATACGCGTCAACTCTCTTTTTTTAGGGGACGCGTCAACTTAATAAGGCCACAAGTGTGTGGCAGAGAACTTATAGCCAATTTGAGATTTGTAAGAATGTGCAGCCAATTTTTGAATTCTAATGGAATTTACTACAACCCATTTACAGTTTGTTAAAAGTACAGCCCATTTCAACCAATCGTTCAAAATAGAATTCAATAAAATTTGCCACATTTTGATGGGTTCCGAAATATTTTTATCCCGTAATTTCTAGTCAGATTAAATACAATTTCAATATAAATTTATATTACGTAAAAATCCAACAAAACATTGCGCTCGCAACAATTAATGAAATTAAAATTTTCAATATCCAAAAATAATTTTTTATAATGTAATTACGTGTTTGGTGTATTTTTTATAGTTACTGCCCAGTTTTTATAATTACATCCCGTTTATTATTTCTTAAAGCCCATTTTCTTGTTAAGCCTAATGCATCCCTCCTAGGAAAGATTTGCAGCCCAGCAGGGCAGAGAATAACAACTTGACCTTTCCTGTGTATTCCTAAAAAAGTATAGGTGGGCTAGCCATTTTCAGCTTGAAAAAATTAATATCTGGGCTGGATATCTGGCCTGGGCTACACAGGCCACAGCCCGCCCAGTTTATAGCTGCAGCGATGTTTTCGTAGTTGTTCAAAGGAGAAAAATTAATATCTGGGCTAAACATCGCTCAAGAAAAACTCTACAGTGCTCACACCTCAAAAACACAAATACTGCTTGAGCTGCTTGGTCCCAGCTGTCGGCCGCTTCTTGTACAATTCTCTCGTTTATTGACTACATAGGTTGACAATGGTGTGGGACCATGATGTCAGGAAACCAGGAGGAAGCAAAAAATATATTGTTCTATATACTAATAATGAGGCACTTGCGTACGTGCGGCTATGGCCCTGGTGGGTCCCCACTGTCATCCTCTCCAAGTAAAGTCATCTCCTCATCCTCATGTTCGTTGAACATGTTGACAACGCGAGACGGCGACGCCACGGCGAGCACAACAACTCGAAGGACGATGGAGAGGGCCTCGCAGGCCCTACGGGATGGTCCGATACAGCGCCCGCTGCTCATTCGGGAAGCCAGGATCATAGGGCCACATGTCCGCGACGGCATTGTCATTCGCTTGTTCACCGATGCTCATTGAGGAGACGGAGGTTGCAGCATAGGTCCTCCTGCGCTGGTAGCTCTTCTGCCATTAGGGCATCGAAGTGCGGCCGCACCTGCTCTATGGTGAACACGGCATGAACCGGCTTGGACAGTGGCGCCGGCTCCTGGTCGGAAGCTACGTCCATCGTCTGATTGTCATCGCTCAGCTCGGCGAGGTAGCTGGTGAGCCAGCATGTCCGGCTGCTTGGCGAGGTAGCTGGCGAGGCTGCTGGACTGCCCTGGCCCACCCAGACCGCCTCCCTCGCCCGCGCGCGCTTTCCGCCCAAAACGGTCAGCGCCGCCCACCCCGCTTCCCGGTGTCGTCCGTCCGTCCTTCTGTTGCCCACATTAATGATATGCGGTTGTCGAGGCGGCTACTCCGGCCACACGTCCGTCCCTCCGCCGCCCACCATTGCTATATTAACTAATGCGCCGACCATAGCCGCAGTCTACGCATCCGTTCCTATTCTCTTGTCCACACCACTACTGCCCACCATGGCTTCCTCGCGCTCCAGCATTCTTCGGGACGGGCGGACGATGGACCACAAGGAGATGGCAACCATTGCAGCCGACTGGCTGGCCGGCAGGCAGCCGGAGGACGATGACGTCCCAATGGAGAACATGGTAGTCGACGATCCAGCGCCAACCCCCTCCGCCACGCCATCCTCGCCGAGGCATTGCACCATGACCATCGGCGAGGCCCATCCCAATATATGATATGGTGAGGCAGAAGCGTGAGGAGCAGTTCCGAGAGGCGCAGGTCGACGCCGCCTACAACCACCATCTCCTCCAGGAGCACCTGCAAGTGGAGGAGCAGATCGCCGCGGAGCGGGCGGAGCAGGAGGCGCTGCTCGACTCGTATCGCTCCACTCGCGAGGGCCACCTAGAGCGCTGGCGGTACCGCATGCGGGTGGCGGAGGCTGTGCCTACAAAGAGGGCAATGAAGCGGGCGAGGTGTTGTTTGGCGAGACCGAGGACGAGGCAGAGGACAACGTTGGCTCTGACGATTCCCCGCTCCACTGGTGTCAACGAGGCCCTGCTCCGCCGAGGCCCCACGGTGCCAACAACGAGGCAGAGGACACCGCCGGCTCCGCCGAGGCCCCACCCTGCCGGCAACGAGGGGGAGGATTTCCCCCGCTCCGCCGAGGCGCCGCCCACCGGCAACGAGACAGAGGACATCGCCGGCTCCGCCGAGACCTCACCCCGCTGCCAACGAGGTCGCGCAAAATAGAAACCGAGGAAGAGTAGAACACGGTAGGTCGCTGCTGCTCGAGTCCAAGTAAGGCCATCGCTGCTACCCTCTGGTTGCTGGCACTGAGCTGTACATCATGGAGCAATTCTATGATTACAAGATGATTGAAGAGCGCTCCATTGTTGAGCAAGCTCATGAGATACAGTCATTTGCTAGAGAACTTGAGCACTTCAGTTGTATGCTACCGGACAAGTTTGTTGCCGGAGGTATCATCACTAAGCTTCCTCCTTCGTGGATCTCATTGGCACTCTTGGTGTGGAAGAAAAGGCGAGAGCAAAGGACACACGTGCTCGAGGAATTGAGGGAGGATCTAGTGCCAATCTGGTACAGAAGAAGAACTTCCAGTCCCACAAGTTCAAGAACAAAGGCAAGTTTGATGGTAAAGCAAAGTTTGATGGGAAGAACAAGGATGTGCAACACACGAACTTCAAGAAGAAGAATGACAAGAAGAAAGGTGTTTGTCATGTGGGGATCATGATCATTGGGCTCCTAGTTGCCCTAATCTCTATGACAAGCTAGGAGGGTTGACCACTGACGGCCGGTTAGCTTCTTGGCGGTGACGTGGAGTCGGAGAGCTATGGTGGAGAAGGACGATGCTTCTACTTAACTGCTGGTGCAGTTGGCTGACTGACACGTGGGCCCAACAGGCATCTGGGCCACATGTCAGTTACATATTCTCACTATGTTTTATTCCTATGCATGTCAGTCATTGTACACAATGGAACTAGACATGTACAGCAAAAGAGACGAGCCTTGCGTGGCAATAAAATTTCATGCACACATCACTCCATGGTGGGTGCAAAGGCAGCCCCCCCCCCCACCCATTTCGGATCGTAATCAAGAGGAAGATAACTGTTCTGAGGGGGGTTCAGAAGCAGAAGACCACTCCTATTTACCCCATGAGGTCTTCGCTCTAACTTGGCATGCTGATGTTGGTAATATCATGCATATGGTGCCTTGCATTCCTTACTGTATACATCAAAGATGTCATCTCCTTAGTTTAGACATGCTTTGTGTCAATGCCATCTGTTTAGTTTCTTTATCATATATGTGAATCATGCAATGCCATCTTGTTTAACCAGGCATCATATATGTGAATTTTGCAATGCCACCCTGGTTAGCTAGTCATCTTATATGTGAATTATATCATGACATCATTTTTTTATTACGTGTTAAATTTGTCAACAATTGTAGTACATTCAATTACTCTTCCTGTGCATCAGCCATTCGGCATGGTCATGGAAAAATCTAGAGTGGAAACAAGGTCTTCAGAGAAGACAATGCTATCTGACGAAGCGCATGTCTTGCTGGTCACACATAGCTCCTCGGAGGAGGATTCAGAGACAGATGACCAGTCCTATCCCCCCCCCCCCGAGGTGCATGCTCTAACTTGGCAGGGTTATGTTGCTCATATCGTGCGTATGGTATCTTGCATTGCTATGTCATTTGCTTAGTTTAGACATGATTTGTGTGAATGCCACCTGTTTAGTGTCTAATTACCATGTATGTGAATTATGCAATGCCATCTTTTTGCAAGACATTGGCACTGTTTTTTTCAGCTTTGTTAGATTTTAATCACCCGTGGATTCGCTTCAGTGCCAAAGCTGATTCTGGGAATCAGCTTCGCCATCGAAGTACACTTTGAGGTGCTTCAAGAAATTGCACTAAAAATGGCTCAAATCTAGATTCAGCTTCACTGGCAAAGCTGATTTCAAATAGATGTTTGTTTCAGATTTCAGATTCAGCTTCACTGGCAAAGTTGAATCTGCTCCCAGAATCTGAAATAAATAGGGCCGTTATATATGTGAATTATGCAATCATATCTTGTTGCAAGGCATTATATATGGGAATTATGCAATGCCATGTTGTTTAGCCAAGCATCATATATGTGAATTATATCATGCCGTCCTTTTTTGTATTTCTCATTGCTTTTGTCGACAATGTTTGTATATTCAATTGCTCTTCCTGTGCATCAGCCATTTGAATTGGTGATGGAGAAATCTGTAGTGAAAACAAGGTCTTTAGAGCAGACAATGCTACCTGGTGAAGCAGATATGTTGCTGGTTACAGATAGCTCTTCAGAGGAGGATTCAGAGGCAGATGACTAGTCCTATTATCCCCGTGAGGTGTATGCTCAAACTTGGCAGGGTTATATTACTCATATCATGCATATGTTGTATTGCAATGCTTAGTTTTTACATCATATACACGATATTGAATGCCATCTCCTTAGTTGACACATCATATATGCGATTGCCCTCTGCTCACTTCCTTAGTATATAAATCATATATTTGAATTATATCATGCCATGATGTTTACATAGACAACATGTATCTGAATTATGGCATGCCAACCCATTTTCTAAAGACATAATATAGTTATATCATCTCATCCAGTTCACATAGTCATCATATTTTGAATTAAGTCATTCTATCCGTGAATTATATCATGCCATCATGTTTCCATCGACGGCATGTTTGTGATTTATGGCATGCCAACCACTTTAATTGACACATCATATAGTTATATCATGTCATCCTGTTTACATAGTCATCATATTTTGAAGTATGTCATTCTAACCTTTTTAGTTAGCCATCATACATGTGAAATTGTGTCATGCTATCCTGTTTAATTAGCCATCATATATGTGAAATTGTGTCATGCTATCATGTTCTGTAGCTATGGTTCATACTACTTTGCTCTTGCATCACTATATTTACTCATACCAACTAATTTCAAATTTGAAGGATGCAATTGAAACTCCAATGGTGCAACAGGTATGTTTTAAACCTGTTTCTTTAACGTGTTTGATGTTGTAACTTGTTCTACGTTGATTTCAGTTTCAATTGAATAAACAGTTATGTTCTCATGCCATGCACATTACAAGTGTTGTTATTGTTGTGTAGTTTCCCACACTTATATTCTGTCTATGCTGCTTTGTCTTAAATAGATATGATTCGAACTGTATCTATCTTCATTTGGCAACATAAACTAGAATGATATAGACCATACAGTGACCATACTACATAGATATATGTTTGTTTCATGTTGTTATCATGTCCACCTTACTACTGAACTAGTTTACCAAAATGAGTTTCATATACTACATTGTAAACCTGTGATGTGTTTGTTTGTTTCTCCTTTAGAACGCGGATAAAATATTGGAGAAGAGTACCCTGTTATGCAATGGTAAAGGAAGTAATGCAGATCAAGTTCAAGATAGTGAGACAACCCTGTTGTTCTCCAAGAAAGCTGATAAAAACTATATTGAAGACACTGAGACAACCCCAAAGTCCTGTCTTGATGTAGTGTTCGAGTTACTGGCTACTACTGCTGGCATCAGCTCTTCGAACTCGCTGCCGGAATCAGTTCGGCTTCTTGAGTCTCAACTTCAAGTTGAAAGACATCGATCAGATGTTATATGACAGGAAGCCGAAGGACTGAGGAAGTCCCTGCAGAATTCAGATGCATACTTTCTGGTGCAACAACAAGTGTTGGAGGATTTAAGCGCCAAACAAGAGAAAGTTAATAAGCTTGCTAAGCATCTGGCCAGCATTATTGGTACCCAGGATATTGTTTCTTGAGCTCTTCTGAATTGGTTTCAGTTCGTACTTGTTTTGCTGCGGCGTTTATATGCTGCTTTGTTCCCTATATTTGCACTTGTGGCGAACTTTGATGCCCAGTGGATGTAATATGTGTAATAGCTGTGATAGCCTAGCGTAAGTTGCTTGCTTATTTATTTCTGTTGTCTTGTTTATTTGTTTTCTTGTAGTCAGTGCAGTTCTTTTTCTGCGGTTTGCTAGTGGCCGCAATAACCTATTTTTTTAAAACTAGGCCACATTAACAATGGGCTACATATTTACTGTAGTTAACATGGGCCTCCTACGGGCCGTAGAAACAATGGGCCTTCTAAGGGCCGTAGAAACAATGGGCCTTCTACGGGGCATAGACACAATGGGCCTTCTACGGGCCGTATCATCAATGGGCCTTCTACGGGGTGTATGATCGGTTGGCCAAACATGGGCCAATAACAGACCACATTATGGTCGTAAATGGGCTAGAGTTGAAATCGTCCGTTCATGGGCCGACCATAATGGGTTGTCATTAATAGGTCATATTTGATGACGCTATGAAAACGGCCCAACGTATTAACGGGCCACAAACGGGCCGACTGTAACCACGAGCTGTATTTGGCCCACAACTAGAAAATGACAGTAACGGGCCGAAAGTAAACGAATGCTGGAAATGAGCCCAAGAATAAATGGGCCCTGAGAAGGCCGAAAGATAACATGGGTTGGAAATGGCCCAATGGAATAATGGGCCGTTAATGGGTATAAAGTGATACACTGTTCATTACGGGCCAGTTTTACCATGGGTCGTTAATGGGCCAAGGGTTACTAAGGGCCTCATATGGGCCAAAAGACGTCATGGGACATACATGGGCCAGAAGTTAAAACGGGCTGGAATTATATTGGATGGCCCAGATGACGGTACTGGGCCTAATTCAGATTGGCCGTAAACGGGCCCTGGGTTAGCGGGCTGTAAATGGGCTATATGCGAACAGGCCGTTAACAGGCTTGTTGTGGGCCGGCCCGCCACCTTTTGACCAAGTCAAACGGGCCGGCCTTTTCACAGGAATGGGCCTCTGTTGGGCCGTGCCACGTGTCGATGTATCATAGGCGCTTTGGGTCCAATGAGTGGATGACATCTGCCCCAACGGTGAGCCGACACATGTTTCCTCCAGCCAATGATGATTTTACATGTGGAAAATCCCCATTGGTCAGGGCTGTTAATAGGTAATCGGATCCAAAACCGGACCCGATAGCTTAACGGCGTTCCGTTACGGTGGATGCCACGTGTCGGTCACCCTTGACGAAAGCACTTCTGTGACGCGCGATTTATCGTCATGGAAGTGGACACTTCCATGATGATAATTTTGGTAATGTCATGGAACACTTCTATGACAGCACAGGTATGAGTATCTTGATTCTGTCATAATTTTGTCATGGATGTACATGCATGACAGAAAACGTGACCTACTGTGACAAACACATATCATCACGGAAGTGTATTTTTTTGTAGTGTGTATGTTGTCTTTCCTCTAGTGGTGTCATGTGAACGTCATCTACATGACACTTCACCATTATTTGGGCCTAGAGGAAGGCATTGGGAAGTAATAAGTAGATGATGGGTTGCTAGAGTGACAGAATCTTAAACCCTAGTTTATGTGTTGCTTCATAAGGGGCCGATTTGGATCCGTATGTTTCATGCTATGGTTAGGTTTACCTAAATACTTATGTTGTAGTTGCGGATGCTTGCAATAGGGGTTAATCATAAGTGGGATGCTTATCCAAGGAAGGGCAGTACCCAAGCACCGGTCCACCCACATATCAAATTATCAAAGTACCAAACGCGAATCATATAAGCGTGATGAAAACTAGCTTGACGATAATTCCCATGTGTCCTCGGGAGCTCCTTTATATAAGAGTTTGTCCAGGCTTGTCCTTTGCTACAAAAAGGATTGGGCCATCTTGCTGCACCTTATTTACTTTTATTACTTCCTACCCGTTACAAATTACCTTATCACAAAACTATCTGTTACCGATAATTTCAGTGCTTGCAGAGAATACCTTGCTGAAAACCGCTTATCATTTCCTTCTGCTCCTCGTTGGGTTTGACACTCTTACTTATCGAAAAGGCTATGATAGATCCCCTATAGTTTTGGGTCATCAAGACTCTTTTCTGGCGCCGTTTCCTGGGAGTGAAGCGCCTTTGGTAGGTGGAATTTGGTAAGGAAAAATTCATATAGTGTGCTGAAATTTACTATCACTTGTTACTATGGAACATAATCCATTGAGGGGCTTGTTCGGGGTATCTTCACCCCGACCAGTAGAGAAAAGAGTTGCTCCACAACCTACTGAACCTATTGAAAATGTTTACTTTGAAATTCCTTCGGGTATGATAGAGAAACTGCTAGCTAATCCTTTCGCAGGTGACGGAACATTACATCCCGAATTGTACCTAATCTATGTGGATTATTTAAGCTTGCAGGTATGCCCGAGGATGTTATCAAGAAGAAGGTCTTCCATTTATCTCTGAAGGGAGATGCATTGACATGGTTTAGGCTATGTGATGATATTGGATCATGGAACTACCAAAGATTGAAATTGGAATTTCATCAGAAGTTTTATCCTATGCATCTTGTTCATCGTGATCGTAATTATATAATATATAATTTTTGGCCTCGCAAAGGAGAAAGCATCGCTGAAGCTTGGGGGAGGCTTAAGTCGATGTTATATTCATGCCCCAGTCATGAGCTCTCAAAAGAAATGATTATTCAGAAATTTTATGCTCGGCTTTCTCTCAGTAATCGCTCCATGCTCGATATTTCTTGTACTGGATCTTTTATGATGAAGACTATTGAATTCAAATGGGATTTATTGGAAAGAATTAAACGCAACTCTAAATATTGGGACCTCGACGAAGGTAAGGAGTCAGGTATAACACCTAAGTTTGATTGTGTTAAATCTTTTATGGATACCGATGCTTTCCGTGAATTTAGCACTAAATATGGACTTGACTCTGAGATAGTAGCTTCTTTCTGTGAATCCTTTGCTACTCATGTTGATCTACCTAAGGAGAAGTGGTTTAAATATAATCCTCACATTGAAGTAAAAGTAGTTGCACCTATTAAAGTTGAATAAAATACTATCACTTATAATGATCCTGTTGTTCCTACTTCTTATATTGAAAAACCACCTTTCCCTGTTAGAATAAAAGATCATGCTAAAGCTTCAACTGTGGTTAACAAAAGTAATATTAAGACACACAAACCCCCTGAGAAAATTAAAGTTCAATCTAGTGTTGCTATGGTTAAAGATCTCTTGGCTGATAATATTGATGGGCATGTTATTTACTTCAACAATGAATCTGCTAGAATTGCTAGACCTGATACTAAAAATAAAAGATAGACCTATTGTAGGCATGCCTGTTATCTCTGTTAAAATAGGAGATCATTGCTATCATGGCTTATGTGATATGGGTGCTAGTGCAAGTGCAATACCTCATTCCTTATACAAAGAAATTATGCATGATATTGCACCTGCTGAGATAGAAGAGATTGATGTTACTATTAAGCTTGCCAATAGAGATACTATTTCACCAGTTGGGATTGTTAGAGATGTTGAAGTCTTGTGTGGGAAAGTTAAATACCCTGCTGATTTTCTTGTTCTTGGTTCCCCACAAGATGACTTTTGTCCCATTATATTTGGTAGACCCTTCTTGAATATTGTTAATGCTAAGATAGACTGCAATAAGGATATTTTTCTGTTGGTTTAGGGGATATGTCTCATGAATTTAATTTTGCTAAATTTTGTAGACAACCCCATGATAAAGAATTGCCTAGTAAAGATGAAATTATTGGTCTTGCTTCTATTGCTGTGCATCCTAATGATCCTTTAGAACAATATTTGCTAGACCATGAAAATGATATGTTTATGAATAAAAGAAGAGAAATAGATGAAGTATTCTTTAAACAGGGACCTATTTTGAAACACAACTTGCCTGTTGAAATCCTAGGGGATCCTCCTCCACCTAAGGGTGATCCCGTTATTGAGCTTAAACCTTTACCTGATACTCTTAAATATGCTTATCTTGATGACAAAGAGATATATCCTATTATTATTTGCGCTAACCTTTCAGAGCATGAAGAAAAGAAATTATTGAAAACTCTGAAGAAGGACCGTGCTGCTATTGGATATACTCTAGATGATCTTAAGGGCATGTAACGCCCTCGATGCGGCTATAGCTCCCACGTGTCGAGGCACGACTTAGAGGCATAACCGTATTGAAAGCAATGTTGCAATTTAGGCAATCTTCACAACATCCCATGTAATATAGATACATAAAAGGGGAGAAACATAGTTGGCTTACACTCACCACGTCAATCAAAGTACACGAATAGCATTACAACATTCAAACACTCATGGCCCGACTACGGCGCCAAAATAAAAGATAACCCAACATGCGACACGGTCCCGATCGCCCCAACTGGGCACCACTACTGATCATCAGGGAAAGACACGTAGTATCGGCGTGAGTCCTCGTCGAACTCCCACTTGAGCTCAAGCGCGTCATCTGGAACAGAGTCATCAGGCCCTGCATCTGGTTTGGAAGTAATCTGTGAGCCACAGGGACTCAGCAATCTCGCACCCTCGCGATCAAGACTATTTAAGCTTATAGGTAAGGCAAGGTAAATATGTGGAGCTGCAGCAAGCGACTAGCATATATGGTGGCTATCCTGTTCGCAAAAGAGAGCGAGAAGAGGAGGCAAAGCGCGAACGAGTAACTAGAGAGCAACCTGCGGCAAGCATTACTCCAACACCGTGTTCACTTCCCGGACTCCGCCGAGAAGAGACCATCACGGTAACTCACACAGTTGATTCATTTTAAATTAAGTTAAGGTTCAAGTTATCTACAACCAGACATTAACAAATTCCCATCTGCCCATAACCGCGGGCACGGCTTTCGAAAGTTCAAATCCCTGTAGGGGAGTCCCAACTTAGCCCATGACAAGCTCTCACGGTCAACGAAGGAATAGACCTCCTCCCGAGACATTCCGATCAGACTCGGTATCCCGGTTCTACAAGACACTTCGACAAGTTAAAACAAATCCAGCAACACCGCCCGAATGTGCCGACAAATCCCGATAGGAGCTGCACATATCTCGTTCTCAGGGCACACTCAGATGAGACTAGCTACGAGCAAAACCAACCCTCAAGTTTCCCCGAGGTGGCCCCGCAGGCAGCTCGGTCGGACCAACACTCAGAGGAGCACTGGCCCGGGGGGGTTTAAGTAAGATGACCCTCAGGCTCCGGAAACCCAAGGGAAAAAGAGGCTAGGTGGCAAATGGTAAAACCAAGGTTGGGCATTGCTGAAAAGGCTTTAATCAAGGCGAACTATCAAGGGGTTCCCATTATAACCCAACCGCGTAAGGAACGCAAAATCCGGGAACATAACACCGATATGACAGAAACTAGGGCGGCAAGAGTGGAACAAAACACTAGGCGAGTGGCTGAGTCTTCCACCCTTTACCAAGTATATAGATGCATTAAGATAACAAGGCAATATAATGATATCCCAACAAGTAAATAATGTTCCAACAAGGAACGGTCTCCAATCTTCACCTGCAACTAGCAACGCTATAAGAGGGGCTGAGCAAAGCGGTAACATAGCCAATCAACGGTTTGCTAGGACATGGTGGGTTAGAGGTTTGACATGGAAATTTGGGAGGCATGATAAGCAAATGGTAGGCATCGTAGCATAGGCATAGCAAAAGAGCGAGCATCTAGCAAAGCAAAGCTAGTAGTGATTTCGAGGGTATGATCATCTTGCCTGCAAAGTTGTCAGAGTTGACTGGATCCTCGAAAGCAAACTCAACTGTCTCCTCGTTAGCGAACTCTTCTCCCGGCTCTACCCAAACAAGACAAACAAGCAACAAGGACACAATCAACCACATGCAAAGCTCAAACAATATGATGCAAAGATGGTATGCTATGCGGGATGCGATATGTGATGCTTATGCAAGATTTTACAAGGAATGAATGAACCTGGCCTCAACTTGGAAATCCAAGTGTGCCACTGGAAAGGTGAGATGAAATCGCTTGAAAACGATATAAAGATCACCGGAATGGGAGTTATGGTTGGAAATGGCAAGCAATTCAAATATGACCACGTTCTGCGATTTACAGCAAGTAGCCATCTAAATGCAACAAGATGAACATGCTACAACACTCAAACATGACAACATTATACATGGCAGGGATCCATTCATGATGATTAACAAAAGATGAACACTGAGCTATGGCCAATTCATCCATTAACAGGTTCAAACAAGCATGGCAAAAATGCATTTGGTAAACAGATTTCAGACTTAGTGAAATTAACACTTGTCTGGAATTTCAGATCAGGTAGCACACTTCGGAGCATGAAAACTATATGCTACAGGACCTGAACATGGCAAAGTAAAGCATGGCATGGAGCTACTCAAAGAGCTTAACAAAAGTCCCTTAGTGACCTTGAGCCAAAAGGGATCAGAAAATACATTTGCAAGCATGTGAACATGGCAAAAACATAATCAGCTCTCAGACTTTGTGAAAACTGGAGCATGCAAAATAGATATCAAGTAGGCATGTTTACGAGCTCGATGCACTCACTACAGAGCAAATCATGACAATCTAAGCATACACCCATCAAGAATACACAAAATACAAGCTAGACATGGCAAGAACAATAACATAGCATGCACGGATCAACTACAACATCCTCGGCAAAATCGCTAACAAGTAGACAATCTGCCCAGATTCACGAAATAGCAAAAGTAGAGCTCGATTGACTCAAGCTAGGGTGCTCCATAATTGCAAACAAAGACATGGATGGATAGAGCACTACAAGATTAACAAAACATCCTTACTGATCATCCACAAAAGAGGAACGGATCACTAGGAAACAACATGAACATATGGCATATTGAGATAAACAGTTCAAGGACTTAGTGGAAATGCTAAGTCCCTGAAATCAGCCTTAACGAATGCACCACTTTGCAAGCTTGTGCTAGTCACCACACACATCACAAAAATACATGGGTTTCACCTCTGGATATATGGCAAAACATATAACAAAACACATGTAGAGCTCAGGGCATATCATGCACACAATAATCATGGCAAAAATGACAAATATCTAATTGGAGCAGCAGATCTGACAATTATCTCAAATAGCATTCTTCCAACAGCATTTCGGGCATCAAGATGAACTCAAAAGAAAATAATGCAATGAGATGAAATGATGTACTCTCTGAAGTGAACATTTTGGTATGCTATATGTCCAAAACGGAGCTACGGATGCGGAGATACAACATGATGAAAATAGCAAAATATTTAGGGACTTAGGGAAAAAACAACCCCTAGGGTTTCCAGATCTGGATCTGAGGTTGCGGGAACAGAGGACCGCCGGGATGCACTGTAGATGCTGGAGCCGGCCGGGGTTGAAGATGGAGATGGGGGGGCGGCGAGGACGGAGAGGTCGGGGCGTCGCCGGGGCCTTGGCCGGCGTGGAGGAGGAGCGGCGTCGGCGGCGAGGCCTCGGGGAGGCGGCGGCCGGCGGCGTCGGGGTGCTACAGGGCGGCAATGCCTCGCTGGAGCGGCGAGGCCGGCAATGGCGCACGGCAGCGCCGGGCACCGGGCGCGGGGAAGGAGGAGGGCGCGGGGCGGCGCTGCGCTCCGGGACGGGAAGGGCCCCGCACGGGCCGGGCGGGCCGACCGGCGGTGATGTGGGAGCGAGGGCACGGGCGAATGGTGGAGCACCACGTGGCGGCGGCGGGGCGGATCCGGACGTGTCCGTCGGTGGCGGTTGTGTCCGGCGGCGCGCGATGATGAGTGGATCAAGGGTTTAGGGGGGGAGGAGAAGGAGAAATTCTGAGGGGTCTTTAAATAGGCATAGGAGGAGCTAGGAGAGTCCAAATGAGGTGCGGTTTTCGGCCACACGATCATGATCGAACGCTCTAGATGATGGAGAGGGTTTTGGTGGGTTTTGGGCCAAAATGGAGGGGTGTTGGGCTGCAACACACACGAGGCCTTCTCGATCCCTCGGTTAACCGTTGGAGCATCAAACGAAGTCCAAATGGTACGAAACTTGACAGGCGGTCTACCGGTAGTAAACCAAGGTCGCTTGGCAAGTCTCAGTACAATCCGGAAATGTTTAACCCCCACACATGAAAGAAAGGTAGAAATGACCACCGGAGGAGAACGGAGCGCCGGAATGCAAAACGGACAACGGGGAAAATGCTCGAATGCATGAGATGAACACGTATGCAAATGCAATGCACATGATGACATGATATGAGATGCATGACAACGACAACAACACATGGAGACAAAAACCTGAACCCAAGAAAATAAAATAACTTAACGCCAGAAACGCAAGAGTTGGAATACATATTGGGAAAATCATATCCGGGGTGTTACAACACTCCACCACTACGAAAGGATCTCGTCCCGAGATCTAGGACTGAAAGAACTCCGGATACTCAGAACGGAGGTGATCCTCGCGTTCCCAGGTAGCTTCATGGTCGGAATGGTGTGACCACTTGACTTTGAGGAATTTGATTGACTTGTTGCGAGTCTTGCGTTCAGTCTCTTCAAGAATAGCAACGGGGTGCTCACGATAAGAGAGATGTTCTTGGAGATCAGTGTCCTCGAAGTTGATGGTGCGGTCAGGAGTCTTGAAGCACTTTCGGAGCTGAGAGACATGGAACACGTCATGCACATTTGCAAAGTTTGAAGGAAGCTTGAGTTGATAGGCGAGATCGCCTCTCTTGCTGACGATCTTGAAAGGTCCCACGTATCTAGGGGCAAGCTTCCCTTTGATACCGAAGCGACGAGTACCTTTCATAGGAGAGACGCGGAGGTAAACATGATCTCCGATCTCGAAAGCCAAATCACGGTGCTTACTATCATAGTAGCTCTTCTGGCGGGATTGGGCTGCTTTGAGGTTATCTCGAATGACTTTGCACATTTCCTCTGCCTCTGTGATTAAGTCATTTCCCAGAAGCTGACGTTCACCGGTTTCAGACCAGTTGAGAGGGGTACGGCACTTCCTGCCATACAGAATTTCAAATGGGGCCTTGCCCGAACTTGCTTGAAAACTGTTGTTGTAGGAGAATTCAGCATATGGAAGACAATCCTCCCACTTCATGCCGAAGGAGATCACACAAGCCCTGAGCATATCTTCAAGAATCTGGTTGACACGCTCGACTTGACCGCTAGTTTGAGGATGGAAAGCTGTGCTGAAGCGGATGTTGGTGCCCATGGCCTTCTGAAAAGAATCCCAAAACTTGGAGGTAAAGATGCTGCCACGGTCTGAAGAGATCACTTGTGGAATACCGTGCAGAGAGACAATTCGAGAGGTATAGAGCTCCGCCAATTGAGCTGCAGTGATTGACTCTTTGATAGGCAGAAAGTGAGCCACTTTAGTGAGTTTGTCGATGACAACGAATATAGCATCATTGCCACGCTTGGACTTTGGAAACCCAGTCACGAAGTCCATCTCAATGTGGTCAAACTTCCATTCTGGAATGGCAAGAGGTTGGAGGAGACCAGCTGGCCTTTGGTGTTCTGCCTTCACTCTTCTGCAGACATCACATTCATTCACGAACTGAGCAATCTCGCGCTTCATTCGAGTCCACCAATAAGCCTGCTTGAGGTCCTGATACATCTTCGTGCTCCCAGGGTGGATGGAGAGGAGAGAATTGTGAGCCTCGTTCATGATCACTTTACGAAGGTCACCTTTGGGCACAACAATACGATCCTCGAAGAAGAGAGTATCCTTGTCATCAAGGCGGTAGCACTTGTACTTGGGTTGACTCTTGGCAATCCCAATCTTCACCTTTTTCACCATAGCATCAAGAAGCTGGGCTTGGCGAATCTGGTCTTCCAAGGTAGGAGAGACTTGAAGGTTGGCGAGGAAACCTTGAGGAACAACTTGCAGATTAAGTTTGCGGAAAGCCTCACAAAGCTCGGGTTGATAAGGCTTGAGAATCAGACTGTTGCAGTAAGCCTTCCTGCTCAATGCGTCAGCAATCACATTGGCCTTGCCTGGAGTATACTCGATACTCGGATTATACTCTTGAATCATTTCGACCCATCGAGTCTGCCTGAGGTTGAGATTAGGCTGAGTGAAGATGTACTTGAGACTCTTGTGGTCAGTGAAAATGTCCACTTTTCTTCCCAATAAGAGATGTCTCCAAGTCAAAAGAGCATGCACAACTGCCGCCAACTCAAGGCCATGAGTGGGGTAGTTCTTCTTGTTGGGCTTCAACTGGCGAGAGGTATAAGCAACAACTTTCTTCTCTTGCATCAACACTGCGCCAAGACCTTGGAGAGAGGCATCGCAAAAGACCTCGTACGGTTTGGATTCATCAGGAGGAGTCAGAACTGGAGCAGTGACCAATTTCTCTTTCAAAGTGTTGAAAGCAATGTCACATTCCGGAGACCAAACGTACTTGACGTGCTTCTGGAGAAGATTTGAGAGAGGCTTCGCGATCTTAGAAAAGTTTTCAACGAATCTTCGACAGTAGCTTGCGAGACCGAGGAAGCTACGGAGTTGCTTCACGTTCTGAGGTGGTTCCCAATTCACAATTGCAGACACCTTCTCAGGATTCACCGCAATGCCCTTGGCAGAGATGATATGACCAAGATAAAGAACCTCATCGAGCCAAAATTCGCACTTGGAGAACTTGGCGTAGAACTGGTGTTCCCTCAGCTTATCGAGTACCAAACGCAAGTGCTTGGCATGATCTTCATTGTTCTTCGAAAAGACCAGAATGTCATCGAGATAGACCAAAATGAAGTCATTGGTGTAGGCGTTGAAGATGAAGTTCATCATGCAACAGAAAGTCGGAGGAGCGTTGACGAGGCCAAAAGACATGACAGTGTATTCATATGAACCATAGCTTGTCCTGAAAGCCGTCTTGGGAATATCTTGCTCACGGATTCGAATCTGATGATAACCCATATGGAGATCAAGCTTGGAGAATACTTGGGCACCTTTGAGTTGTTCGAACAGCTCGTTGATGTTGGGAAGTGGGTATTTGTTCTTGATAGTCTTCTAGTTCAATGGATGGTAATCAACACAAAGTCGGTCTGTCCCATCCTTCTTCTTCACAAAAAGAACACCACAACCCCACGGAGAAGAACTAGGTCGGATGAGACCCATTCTCTCTTGAATATCGAGTTGCTTCTTCAGCTCCTTCAACTCTTCAGGTCCGAGCTTGTAGGGACGCTTGCACACTAGTTCCGTACCAGGCTCAAGATCGATGACGAATTCAACTGGCCGGTGCGGAGGCATTCCTGGGAGCTCTTCTGGAAAAACGTCATGATATTCACAAACGACTGGAATCTGCGAGATAGCATCCAGTTCACCCTTCTCATTGAGAGAAAACAGATGGATGGTATTATCCCGAGCGGCAAAGACAATTACATCCTTAGACGAATGAGTCAATTGAATCTGCCTGGCTGCACAATCAAAGCTGAGCCTTGTGCTTAGAAAGCCAATCCATCCCGAGAATAAGATCAATATCCGAGTTACCCAGAACCATTGGAGAAGCTAGAAACTTGAAATCACCCATCATGATAGAAATATCCGGAATCATCATACTAGAACTCAGACGCTTAGCCGGAGAGACGACTTGCATAGCTCTAGGTAATGCCTTAGTACTAAAATTGTTCTCCGATGCAAATGGGAATGACATGAAGGAATGTGATGCACCAGAGTCAAAAAGTACTTTTGCTGGAATATCATTAACAGGAAGGTTACCCATGATGACATCTGACGAGTCCTCTGCCTGAGCTGCATTCAGCATGTTGACCTTGGCGTGCTTGGGGTTATGCTTGACCACAGATGTACTTGCCGATCTCACAGGAGGAGGAGGAGGGAGACGCCTCTGGTTGAAGCATTTGTTGGCATAGAGACCCTTCTGTTGGCACTTGTTGCATGTGACCTCTGAAAGCGGATGGTGATACGGAGCACTTGATCTTGGAGCTTGAGACAAAGTCTTGTTCTGAAAACCAAGGTTGGGTGGGTGGGAAGATCCACTGCCACCTTTGCTCTTCTACTGATACGGCTGACGGAACGGAGGAGGAGGAAGCCAATACTTCTGCTGCTTGGCCACTTGAGTAGAGGAAGAAGGAGTAACATCTCTGACTCGCTTCTTGGAAGCATCACACCTCAGTTGAGCGTCCTCTTGCTTCAATGCCATGTTGTAGAACTCGTCGTACCTCAAGGGCTCAAAGAGAACAAGAGCTAGCTGGATTTCTTCTCCGAGACCACCCCTGAACTGGTATATCATGCTCTTCTCATCAGGGACGTCCTGCTTAGCAAAGCGGGCGAGCTTCTGAAACAACTTGTTGTAGTCATAGACAGACAAAGAGCCTTGCTTCAGGTTGCGGAATTCCTCACGCTTGCTTTCAACCACGCTCTGAGGGAATATGATGAGCTTTGAAGTCTTGACGGAATTCATCCCAGGTAATCACACGGCCTCCTCTGGAATCCTTGTACTGCTGGAACCATTCTGCAGCTTGGTCTTTGAGTTGGAAGGAAGCGAACTTGACAAAGTCCTCAGGCCTGACGTTACTGCACTCGAAATGCTTGCACAGATCCACGAGCCAATCGTCAGCATCAGTTGCCTCAACACAATTGCTGAAAGTCTTTGGCCCGTTAGCAAGGAACTGGTTGAGTGTAGCAAAGTGATTCTGATTGTTGCCTTGGTTGCCTTGGTTCGCTTGATTGCGCTCTTGAAGAATTTGCATGATCAACTGCGTGTTTGCATTGGTTGCGGCCATCACAGCTTGCCATGCCTCCGGAGGAGGTGGAGGTGGTGGCGGATCCTGATTCTGATTCTGATTGGTGCTCTTAGCGGGAGCCATCCTGAAGAGGGTGACAACCGTTAGCACATTGACAGATAAAATGAAGCTGAATCAAACGGGTTGAAATTGCAACATATAGTCTTCACATCCGAACAAATGAACGAATGCATTCCACTTGAAATGGTCACATATCCATAAATTGAGAAGCCACTTAGAATTTAGGTAGAGGAATAAATCAACAAGGTACGGATCAAGAACGAATACTCGGTAAGAAATCCCAATCTCAAACCAAATATCCGTGGAAGAAGAACTAGAGCTACAAGAATTCCCACCTATGAAACTCCCGAACCTTTCCGGTTATGCAATCAGGTGTTGGGGATACAGGGGAAGCATAATATCTCACCCAAATCTAGCAAATCCTACATCCAGCTGTATCCATCCTTCAACACATAACCGAGAAAAACTTCGGAAACCATCTACCTCAACCTTCGAAAAGCATCCGTTATACAAGTTATGGCGATACTCCCGAACTCCCGCCCCAGTACTGGGTGGCGTCGAGGTTATCTCACCAACGAACTGCATAAAAGAGATTTTCGATGTCGGCGTACTAAACTCAGGTATTCCAGAACTGCAACGATAAAATTGTGACGACAACACCTCGGAGCTCGACTCCCCGGGACACTGGCACAACCCCTAAAGACAGGAGGCACCAAGAACAATGTTCTCGTCACAAAACCATCGGAACGATTCCAAGATACCCGCGTGGTCCTAAAAAAAAATTAGTGAAATTTGAGAAGAGAAGAGTCAAAACTCTACGTCAGGATGCCTTACCAGAGCGATGAGGAGACTGGGGAGTAAAAAGAATTCCTAAAATCTCCGATATATAATTCCTAAATGACTCAAAACATTTTCTAGACACAACAACGACTGCTAAAAATGATCAAGCAATGGGGCTCCTAAGGTCGGGGGAGGCTCTGATTACCAACTTGTAACGCCCTTGATGCGGCTATAGCTCCCACGTGTCGAGGCACGACTTAGAGGCATAACCGCATTGAAAACAATGTCGCAAGTTAGGCAATCTTCACAACATCCCATGTAATATAGATAAATAAAAGGGGAGAAACATAGTTGGCTTACACTCGCCACGTCAATCAAAGTACATAAATAGCATTACAACATTCAAACACTCATGGCCCGACTACGGCACCAAAATAAAAGATAACCCAACATGCGACACGGTCCCGATCGCCCCAACTGGGCACCACTACTGACCATTAGGGAAAGACACGTAGTATCGGCCGTGAGTCCTCGTCGAACTCCCACTTGAGCTCAAGCGCGTCATCTGGAATGGAGTCATCAGGCCCTGCATCTGTTTTGGAAGTAATCTGTGAGCCACAGGGACTCAGCAATCTCGCACCCTCGCGATCAAGACTATTCAAGCTTATAGGTAAGGCAAGGTAAAGTATGTGGAGCTGCAGCAAGCGACTAGCATATATGGTGGCTATCCTGTTCGCAAAAGAGAGCGAGAAGAGGAGGCAAAGCGCGAACGAGTAACTAGAGGGCAACCTGCGACAAGCATTACTCCAACACCGTGTTCACTTCCCGGACTCCGCCGAGAAGAGACCATCATGGTAACTCACACAGTTGATTCATTTTAAATTAAGTTAAGGTTCAAGTTATCTACAACCGGACATTAACAAATTCCCATCTGCCCATAACCGCGGGCACGGCTTTCGAAAGTTCAAATCCCTGCAGGGGAGTCCCAACTTAGCCCATGACAAGCTCTCACGGTCAATGAAGGAATAGACCTCCTCCTGAGACATTCCGATCAGACTCGGTATCCCGGTTCTACAAGACACTTCAACAAGTTAAAACAAATCCAGCAACACCGCCCGAATGTGCCAAAAATCCCGATATGAGATGCACATATCTCGTTCTCAGGGCACACTCAGATGAGACTAGCTATGAGTAAAACCAACCCTCAAGTTTCCCCAAGGTGGCTCCGCAGGCAGCTCGGTCGGACCAACACTCAGAGGAGCACTGGCTCGGGGGGGTTTAAGTAAGATGACCCTCGGGCTCCGGAAACCCAAGGGAAAAAAGAGGCTAGGTGGAAAATGGCAAAACCAAGGTTGGGCATTGCTGGAAAGGCTTTAATGAAGGCGAACTATCAAGGGGTTCCCATTATAACCCAACCGCATAAGGAACGCAAAATCTGGGAACATAACACCGATATGACGGAAACTAGGGTGGCAAGAGTGGAACAAAACACTAGGCGAGTGGCCGAGCCTTCCACCCTTTACCAAGTATATAGATGCATTAAGATAATAAGGCAATATAATGATATCCCAACAAGTAAATAATGTTCCAACAAGGAACGGTCTCCAATCTTCACCTGCAACTAGCAACGCTATAAGAGGGGCTGAACAAATCGGTAACATAGCCAATCAACGGTTTGCTAGGACATGGTGGGTTAGAGGTTTGACATGGCAATTTGGGAGCCATGATAAGCAAATGGTAGGCATCGTAGCATAGGCATAGCAAAAGAGCGAGCATCTAGCAAAGCAAAGATAGTAGTGATTTCGAGGGTATGATCATCTTGTCTGGAAAGTTGTCAGAGTTGACTGGATCATCGAAAGCAAACTCAACTGGCTCCTCGTTAGCGAACTCGTCTCCCAGCTCTACCCAAACAAGACAAACAAGCAACAAGGACAAAATTAACTACGTGCAAAGCTCAAACAATATGATGCAAAGATGGTATGCTATGCGGGACGCGATATATGATGCATATGCAAGATTTTACAAGGAATGAATGAACCTGGCCTCAACATGGAAATCCAAGTTTTCCACTGGAAAGGTGAGATGAAATAGCTTGAAAACGATATAAAGGTCACCGGAATCGGAGTTACGGTTGGAAATGGCAAGCAATTTAAATATGACCACGTTCTGCGATTTACAGCAAGTAGCCATCTAAATGCAACAAGATGAACATGCTACAACACTCAAAAATGACAACAAAATACATGGCAGGGATCCATTCATGATGATTAACAAAAAATGAACACTGAGCTACGGCCAATTCATCCATTAACAGGTTCAAACAAGCATGGCAAAAATGCATTTGATAAACAGATTTCAGACTTAGTGAAATTAACACTTGTCTAGAATTTCAGATCAGGTAGCACACTTCGGAGCATGAAAACTATATGCTACAGGACCTGAACATGGCAAAGTAAAGCATGGCATGGAGCTACGCAAAGAGTTAACAAACGTCCCTTAGTGACCTTGAGCCAAAAGGGATCAGAAAATACATTTGCAAGCATGTGAACATGGCAAAAACATAATCAGATCACAGACTTAGTGAAAAACTGGAGCATGCAAAACGGATATCAAGTAGGCATGTTTACGAGCTCGATGCACTCACTACAGAGCAAGTCATGACAATCTAAGCATACACCCATCAAGAATACACAAAATACAAGCTAGACATGGCAAGAACAATAACATAGCATGCACGGATCAACTACAACATTCACGGCAAAATCGTAACAAGTAGACAATCTGCCCAGATTCACGAAATAGCAAAAGTAGAGCTCGATTGACTCAAGCTAGGGTACTCCATAATTGCAAACAAAGACATGGATGGATAGAGCACTACAAGGTTAACAAAACATCCTTACTGATCATCCTCAAAAGAGGCACGGATCACTAGGAAACAACATGAACATATGGCATATTGAGATAAACAGTTCAAGGACTTAGTGGAAATGCTAAGTCCCTGAAATCAGCCTTAACGAATGCACCACTTTGCAAGATTGTGCTAGTCACCACACACATCACAAAAATACATGGGTTGCACCTCTGGATAGATGGCAAAACATATAACAAAACACATGTAGAGCTCAGGGCATGTCATGCACACAATAATCATGGCAAAAATGACAAATATCTAATTGGAGCAGCAGATCTGACAATTATCTCAAATAGCATTCTTCCAACAGCATTTCGGGCATCAAGATGAACTTAAAAGAAAATGATGCAATGAGATGAAATGATGTACTCTCTGAAGTGAACATTTTGGTATGCTATATGTCCAAAACGGAGCTACGGATGCGGAGATACAACATGATGAAAATAGCAAAATATTTAGGGACTTAGGGAAAAAAACAACCCCTAGGGTTTCCAGATCTGGATCTGAGGTTGCGGGAACCGAGGACCGCCGGGATGCACTGTAGATGCTGGAGCCGGCCGGGGTTGAGGACGGAGATGGGGGGGCCGGCGAGGACGGAGAGGCCGGGGCATCGCCGGGGCCTTGGCCGGCGTGGAGGAGGAGCGGCGTCGGCGGCGAGGCCTCGGGGAGGCGGCGGCCGGCGGTGTCGGGGTGCTGCAGGGCGGCGGTGCCTCGCCAGAGCGGTGAGACCGGCAATGGCGTGCAGCGGCGCCAGGCACCGGGCGCGGGGAAGGAGGAGGGCGCGGGGCGGCGCTGCGCTCCGGGCCGGGGAGGGCCCCGCACGGGCTCGGGCGGGCTGACCGGCGGTGATGTGGGCGCGAGGGCGCGGGCTAATGGCGGAGCGCCACGTGGCGGTGGCGGGGCGGATCCGGACGTGTCCGTCGGTGGCGGTTGTGTCCGGCGGCGCGCGATGATGAGTGGATCTAGGGTTTCGGGGGGGGGGGGAGGAGAAGGAGAAATTCGGAGGGGTCTTTAAATAGGCATAGGAGGAGCTAGGAGAGTCCAAATGAGGTGCGGTTTTCGGCCACGCGATCATGATCGAACGCCTAGATGATGGAGAGGGTTTTGGTGGGTTTTGGGCCAAAATGGAGGGGTGTTGCGCTGCAACACACACGAGGCCTTCTTGGTCCCCCGGTTAACCGTTGGAGCATCAAACGTAGTCTAAATGGTACGAAACTTGACAGGTGGTATACCGGTAATAAACCAAGGCCGCTTGGCAAGTCTCAGTCCAATCTGGAAATGTTTAATCCCCACACACGAAAGAAAGGTAGAAATGACCACCGGAGGAGAACGGAGCGCCGGAATGCAAAACGGACAACGGGGAAAATGCTCGAATGCATGAGATGAACACGTACGCAAATGCAATGCACATGATGACATGATATGAGATGCATGACAACGACAACAACACATGGAGACAAAAACCCGAACCCGAGAAAATAAAATAACTTAACGCCGGAAACGGCAAGAGTTGGATTACATATTGGGAAAATCATATCAGGGGTGTTACAGGGCATTAGTCCCACTCTCTGCCAGTACAAAATAAAATTGGAGAAAGATGCTAAACCAGTTGTTGATCACCAACGAAGGTTAAATCCTAAGATGAAAGAAGTGGTAAGAAAAGAAATACTAAAGCTTCTAGAGGCAGGTATAATTTATCCCGTTGTTGATAGTGAGTGGGTAAGTCCTGTCCATTGTGTTCCTAAGAAGGGAGGTATTACTGTTGTTCCTAATGATAATGATGAATTGATCCCACAAAGAATTGTTATAAGTTATAGAATGGTAATTGATTTCCGCAAATTAAATAAAGCTACTAAAAAGGATCATTACCCTTTACCATTTATTGATAAAATGCTAGAAAGAGTATCCAAACATACACATTTTTGCTTTTTAGATGGTTATTTTGGTTTCTCTCAAATACCTGTGTCAAAAGAGGATCAAGAAAAGACAACTTTTACTTGCCCTTTCGGTACCTTTGCTTATAGACGTATTAATTTTGGTTTATGCAATGCACCTGCTACTTTTCAAAGATGTATGACTGCTATATTCTCTCACTTCTGTGAAAAGATTGTTGAGGTTTTCGTGGATGATTTCTCCGTTTACGGAACTTCTTTTGATGATTGCTTAAGCAACCTTGATCAAGTTTTGCTGAGATGTGAAGAAACTAATCTTGTCTTGAATTGGGAGAAATGACACTTTATGGTTAATGAAGGTATTGTCTTGGGGCATAAAATTTCTGAAAGAGGTATTGAAGTTGATAAAGCTAAAATTGATGCTATTGAAAAGATGTCGTGTCCTAAGGACATCAAAGGTATAAGAAGTTTCCTTGGTCATGCCGGCTTTCATAGGAGGTTCATTAAGGACTTTTCTTAAATTTCTCGGCCTTTGACTAATCTTTTACAAAAAGATGTTCCTTTTGTCTTTGATGATGACTGTGTAGAAGCATTTGAAATACTTAAGAAAGCTCTGGTTTCTGCACCCATTGTTCAGCCTCCTGATTGGAATTTACCATTTGAAATTATGTGTGATGCTAGTGATTATGCTGTAGGGGTTGTTCTAGGACAAAGAGTTGATAAGAAACTAAATGTTATTCAATATGCTAGTAAGACTCTAGACAGTGCTCAATGAAATTATGCTACTACTGAAAAAGAATTTTTAGCAGTTGTATTTGCTTGTGATAAGTTCAGTCCTTACATTGTTGATTCTAAAGTAACGGTTCACACTGATCATGCTGCTATTAAATATCTTATGGAAAAGAAAGATGCTAAACCTAGACTTATTAGATGGGTTCTCTTGCTACAAGAATTTTATTTGCATATTATTGATAGAAAGGGAGCTGAGAACCCCATTGCAGACAACTTGTCTAGATTAGAGAATGCTCTTGATGACCCACTACCTATTGATGATAGCTTTCCTGATGAACAATTAGCTATGATAAATGCTTCTCGTACTTCTCCATGGTATGCTGATTATGCTAATTACATTGTTGCTAAATTTATACCACCTAGTATCACATACCAGCAAAAGAAAAAGTTCTTCTATGATTTAAGACATTACTTCTGGGATGACCCACATCTTTATAAAGAACGAGTAGATGGTGTTATTAGTCGTTGTGTACCTCAGCATGAACAGGAACAGATCCTACGCAAGTGCCACTCCGAGGCTTATGGAGGACACCATGCTGGAGACGGAACTGCACATAAGGTATTGCAATCCAGATTTTATTGGCCTACTCTCTTCAAGGATGCTCATAAGTTTGTTTTGTCTTGTGATGAATGTCAAAGAATTGGTAATATTAGTAGACGTCAAGAAATGCCTATGAATTTTTCACTTGTTATTGAACCATTTGATGTTTGGGGCTTTGATTATATGGGACCTTTTCCTTCCTCTAATGGGTACACACATATTTTAGTTGCTGTTGATTACATTACTAAGTGGCTAGAAGCTATTCCAACTAGTAGTGCTGATCATAACACCTCTATTAAGATTCTTAAAGAAGATATTTTTCTGAGGTTTGGAGTTCCTGGGTATTTAATGACTGATGGTGGTTCACATTTTATTCAGGGTGCCTTTCGTAAAATGCTTGCTAAGTATGATGTTAATCATAGAATTGCATCTCCATATCACCCACAGTCTAGTGGTCAAGTAGAACTTAGCAATAGAGAGTTTAAATTAATTTTGCAAAAGACTGTCAATAGATCTAGAAAGAATTGGTCCAAGAAACTTGATGATGCACTATGGGCATATAGAACTGCATATAAAAATCCTATGGGTATGTCTCCGTATAAAATGGTTTATGGTAAAGCATGTCACTTACCTCTTGAATTAGAACATAAGGCATATTGGGCTATTAAAGAGCTCAACTATGACTTCAAACTTGCCGGTGAGAAGAGGATTTTTGACATTAGCTCACTTGAGGAATGGAGAACCCAGGCCTACGAGAATGCCAAACTGTTTAAAGAAAAAGTTAAAAGATGGCATGACAAAAGGATACAAAAACGTGAGTTTAATGTAGGTGACTATGTATTGTTATACAACTCTTGTTTAAGATTTTTTTTGCAGGCAAACTTCTCTCTAAATGGGAAGGTCCTTACGTAATCGAGGAGGTCTATCGTTCCGGTGCCATAAAAATCAACAACTTTGAAGGCACAAATCCGAGGGTGGTAAACGGTCAAAGAATCAAACACTATATCTCAGGTAATCCCATAAATGTTGAAACTAATGTTATTGAAACCGTAACCCCAGAGGAATACATAAGGGACACTTTCGAGAATGTTTCAGACTCCAAAAAGTAATAGGTACGTGGTACGGTAAGTAAACCGACTCCAAAATAGTTCTAATGGCAATTTTCTCTGTTTTGGAATATTTAAGAAAATAGGAAAATAAGAAGCAGTCCAGAAAGGACACGAGGCTTCCACGAGGGTGGGGGGCATGCCCCCTACCTCGTGGACACCTTGTTTGCCCTCCGGACTCCGTTTTCTTGCACGATACTTCTTTTGGTCGGTAAAAATTCATTATATAATCTCCCGAATGTTTTTACCACCGTATCACGCAAATATACTCTGTCTTTGTTTCGAGCTATTTTTCTGACAGATCTAGATCGACATGGCTTCTTCAAGTGCCCCCAAGGACAAGTTCTTCGAGAAGGTCATCAACCCCTACCTTGTGGAGGTGCTGCAACACCCTCAAACCATTGAGATGCTTGAGGGTTTGCTGCACATCTGTGATGTGGAGGGACCAAGGAGGACCGAAAGCATGGAGACAATGCTCAAGGCATTGGAGCAAGAAGTTTTCAAGTGCCAGGAGATGGTGGAACGTGGACTCGACTCCAATCATGTAATGATCATGAAGTTCACCAACAACCATAAGCTGGATGACAAGAACATTGGGGAGGCCATCTTCAAGCTTCACGAGAAAATCAAGTGCCTCCAAGCCCAGATCTATGACCTGCAAAACCAAAATTGTGAGTATGAATATAGATTCACGAGGATGAGTTTGGCTGCAGATTTGAGGATCCCGGAGACTCGATCATCCTTCTATGATGGTGAGCCTATGCCTTGGAAGATGGAATACAAGCCTACATCATCAACAACTCCATCATCACCACCTCCGAGGAAGGAGACATAAACACATGGGTATGGGCACTCCCCTTGGCAACTGCCAAGCTTGGGGGAGTGCACCGGTATCGTGTCACCATCACACTTTTATCTTTACCATTCTTCTTAGTTCGATCCTTTTGGTAATATCTTAATCTAGTAGAATAAAGTTTTAGTATGATCTAGTTGTGAGTTTTGCTTTATGATCCTTCTATGTAATCGACCGTGAGCTATATATAATAAAGATTAGTGTTGAGTCAAGGGCTTGATTATTTTGCTATGATCTTAAGGGAATAGAATAAAAGGAAAGGAAATAAAGAGATCTTATGGATCTTATGGAGAGTAATGACTTCACATATAAAGATTATGATGAATAAAAATTGTTGAGAGTTGACAAACATAGTTTTGGTCATCGTTGCAATTAATAGGAAGTAATGAAGAAAGAGAGATTTTCACATATATATACTATCTTGGACATCTTTTATGATTGTGGGCACTCATTAAAGTATGATATTCTAAAGAGGTGATGCTGGACAAGGAAGACAATGTAATGGGTTATGTTTTCTTGCATCTAAGATAAACTATATTGTCATGGATCATCCAACATGTTGAGCTTGCCTTTCCCTCTCATGCTAGCAAAATTCCTTGCACCAAGTAGAGATACTACTTGTGCTTCCAAATATCCTTAAACCCAGTTTTGCCATGAGAGTCCACCATATCTACCTATGGATTGAGTAAGATCCTTCAAGTAAGTTGTCATCGTTGCAAGCAATAAAAATTTCTCTCTAAATATTAATGATTTATTAGTGCGGAGAAAATAAGCTTTATACGATCTTGTGATGTGGAAGAAATAAAAGCGACGAACTACATAATAAAGGTCCATATCACAAGTGGCAATATAAAGTGACGTTCTTTTGCATTAAGATTTTGTGCATCCAACCATAAAAGCACATGACAACCTCTGCTTCCCTCTTCGGAGGGCCTATCTTTTATGCTTGTCTTATACTTCATGCAAGAGTCACGGTGATCTTCAACTTTCCTTTTTACATTTTATCCTTTGGCAAGCACAATGTGTTGGAAAGATCCTGATATATATAGCTAATTGGATGTAAGTTTTCATGAACTATTATTGTTGACATTACCCTTGAGGTAAAAGGTTGGGAGGCAAAACTATAAGCCCCTATCTTTCTCTGTGTCCGATTAAAACTTCATACCCATAAATATTGCGTGAGTGTTAGCAATTGTGAAAGACTAAATGATAGTTGAGTATGTGGACTTGCTGAAAAGCTCTTATATTGACTCTTTTCGATGTTATGATAAATTCCAATTGCTTCAATGACTGAGATTATAGTTTGTTAGTTTTCAATGAAGTTTCTGATTCATACATGAGTATGTGAATGAATTGTTACTTTAGCATAAGAGATCATATGACAATATATGTATATGTTGTTGTTCTCAGAATGATCATGATGCCCTCATGTGCGTATTTTATTTTATCGACACCTCTATCTCTAAAACATGTGGACATATTTTTTGATTTCGGCTTTTGCTTGAGGACAAGCGAGGTCTAAGCTTGGGGGAGTTGATACGTCCATTTTGCATCATGCTTTTATATCGATATTTATTGCATTATGGGCTGTTATTACACATTATGTCACAATACATATGCCTATTCTCTCTTATTTTACAAGGTTTACATGAAGAGGGGGAATGCCGACAGCTGGAATTCTGGGCTGGAAAAGGAGCAAATATTAGAGACCTATTCTGCACATCTCCAAAAGTCTTGAGACTCCACAGGAATGATTTTCAGAATATATAAAAAATATTGGGCGAAGAAAGTACCAGAGGGGGCCACCCACCGTCCACGAGGGTAGGGGCGCGCCCTACCCCCTGGGCGCGCCCCCCTGCCTCATGGGCCCCCTGGTGGCCCTCTGATGCCCATGTTTGGCTATATGGAGTCTTTCATCGAGGAAAAAATCATAAGCTATCTCACGGGATGAAACTCCGCCGCTACGAGGCGGAACCTTGGCGGAATCAATCTAGGGCTCCGACGGAGCTATTCTGCCAGGGAAACTTCCCTCCAGGAGGGGGAAATCATCACCATCGTCATCACCAATGATCCTCTCATCGGGAGGGGTTCAATCTCCATCAACATCTTCACCGGCACCATCTCATCTCAAACCCTAGTTTATCTCTTGTATCCAATCTTTGTATCCAAACCTGTGGGTTGCTAGTAGTGTTAATTACTCCTTGTGGTTGATGCTAGTTGGTTTACTTGGTGGAAGATCATATGTTCAGATCCATTATGCATATTAATACCCCTCTGATTATGAACATGAATATGCTTTGTGAGTAGTTACATTTGTTCCTGAGGACATGGGAGAAGTCTTGCTATAAGTAGTCATGTGAATTTGGTATTCGTTCGATATTTTGATGAGATGTATGTTGTCTTTCCTCTAGTGGTGTCATGTGAATGTCTACTACATGACACTTCACCATTATTTGGGCATAGAGGAAGGCATTGGGAAGTAATAAGTAGATGATGGGTTGCTAGAGTGACAGAAGCTTAAACCCTAGTTTATGCGTTGCTTCGTAAGGGGCTGATTTGGATCCATATGTTTCATGCTATGGTTAGGTTTACCTTAATACTTCTGTTGTAGTTGCGGATGCTTGCAATAGGGGTTAATCATAAGTGGGATGCTTGTCCAAGGAAGGGAACTACCCAAGCACCGGTCCACCCACTTATCAAATTATCAAAGTACCGAACATGAATCATATGAGTGTGATGAAAACTAGCTTCACAATAATTCCCATGTGTCCTCGGGAGCGCTTTCCTTTATATAAGAGTTTGTCCAGGCTTGTCCTTTGCTACAAAAAGGATTGGGACATCTTGCTGCACCTTATTTACTTTTATTACTTGCTACCCGTTACGAATTACATTATCATAAAACTATCTGTTACCGATAATTTCAGTGCTTGCAGAGAATACCTTGTTGAAAACTGCTTATCATTTCCTTCTGCTCCTCGTTGGGTTCGACACTCTTACTTATTGAAAAGGCTACAATAGATCCCCTACACTTGTGGGTCATCAGGGGGCATGGCCACCCCTTGTGGGCTGCCTCCCCTCTCCCCTATGGCCCATGTAGGCCCATTACTTTCCCTTGGGGGTTCCGGTAACCCCTCGGTACTCTGATATATATCTGAAACGTCCCGAAACCATTCCGGTGTCCAAATACTATCGTCCAATATATCAATCTTTACCTCTCGACTATTTCTAGACTTCTCGTCATGTCTGTGATCTCATCCGAGACTCCGAACAACCTTCGGTCACCAAAACACATAACTCATAATGCAAATCATCATCGAACATTAAGCGTGCGGACCCTACGGGTTCGAGAACTATGTAGACATGACCGAGACACATCTCTGATCAATAACCAACAACGGAACCTAGATGCTCATATTGGTTCCTACATATTATATGAAGATCTTTATTGGTCAAACTGCAATAACAACATACGTCATTCCCTTTGTCATCGGTATGTTACTTGCCCGAGATTAGATAGTCGGTATCCTCATACCTAGTTCAATCTCGTTACTGGCAAGTCTCTTTACTCGTTCCATAATGCATCATCCCATAACTAACTCATTATTCACATTGCTTGCAAGGCTTATAGTGATGTGCATTACCGAGAGGGCCTAGAGATACCTCTCCGATACTCGGAGTGACAAATCCTAATCTTGATCTATGCCAACCCAACAAACACCTTCGAAGACACATGTAGAGCATCTTTATGATCACCCAGTTACGTTGTGACGTTTGATACGTCTCCAACGTATCTATAATTTTTTATTGTTCCATGCTATTATATTATCAACCTTGGATGTTTTATATGCATTTATATGCTATTTTATATGATTTTTGGGACTAACCTATTAACCTAGAGCCTAGTGCCAGTTTCTGTTTTTTCCTTGTTTTAGAGTATCGCAGAAAAGGAAAATCAAACGGAGTCCAATTGATCCAAAACTTCACGGAACATATTTTTGGACCAGAAGAAGCCCACGGAGTATCGGAGTTGGACCAGGAGAGTCCTGGGCTGCCCACGAGGGTGGGGGCGCACCCACCCCCCTGGGCGCGCCCCCTGCCTCGAGGACAGCCCAGAGGTCCACCGACGTACTTCGTCCTCCCATATATACCCATATACCCTAAAAACTTTGGAGAGCAAGATAGATCGGGATTTCCGCCGCTAGAAGCCTCCGTAGCCACCGAAAACCAATCTAGACCCATTCCGGCACCTTGCCGGAGGGGGAATCCCTCTCCGGTGGCCATCTTCATCATCTCGGTGCTCTCCATGACGAGGAGGGAGTAGTTCACCCTCGGGGCTGAGGGTATGTACCAGTAGCTATGTGTTTGATCTCTCTCTCTCTCTCTCGTGTTCTTGAGGTGATACGATCTTGATGTATCGCGAGCTTTGCTATTATATTTGGATCCTATGATGTTTCTTCCCCCCTCTACTCTCTTGGAATGGATTGAGTTTTCCCTTTGAAGTTATCAATCCGATTGAGTCTTTAAGGATTTGAGAACACTTGATGTATGTCTTGTGTGGGATACCTGTGGTGACAATGGGATATTCTATTGATCCACTTGATGTATGTTTTGGTGATCAACTTGCGGGTTCCGCCCATGAACCTATGCATAGGGGTTGGCACACGTTTTCATCTTGACTCTCTAGTAGAAACTTTGGGGCACTCTTTGAGGTTCTATGTGCTGGTTGAATAGATGAATCTGAGATTGTGTGATCCATATCGTATAATCATACCCACAGATACTTGAGGTGACATTGGAGTATCTAGGTGACATTAGGGTTTTGGTTGATTTGTGTCTTAAGGTGTTATTCTAGTACGAACTCTAGGGTTGTTTGTCACACTTATAGGAATAGCCCAACTGATTGATTGGAAAGAATAACTTTGAGGTGGTTTAGTACCCTACCATAATCTCTTCGTTTGTTCTCCGCTATTAGTGACTTTGGAGTGACTTTTTATTGCATGTTGAGGGGTAGTTATGTGATCCAATTATGTTATTATTGTTGAGGGAACTTGCACTAGCGAAAGTATGAACCCTGGGCCTTGTTTCAACGCATTGCAATACCATTTGTGCTCACTTTTTCATTAGTTACCTTGCTATTTTTATATTTTCAGATTACAAAAACCATTATCTACTATCCATATACCACTTGTATCACCATCTCTTCACCGAACTAGTGCACCTATACAATTTACCATTGTATTGGGTGTGTTGGGGACACAAGAGACTCTTTGTCATTTGGTTGCAGGGTTGCTTGAGAGAGACCATCTTCATCCTACGCCTCCTACGGATTAATAAACCTTAGGTCATCCACTTGAGGGAAATTTGCTACTGTCCTACAAACCTCTGCACTTGGAGGCCCAACAACGTCTACAAGAAGAAGGTTGTGTAGTAGACATCAACGTTTGATAGCACACAAGGTGTTCCTCCGGTATTCGGGAGTTGCATAATCTCCTAGTCAGAGGAATATGTATAAGTCATGAAGAAAGCAATAGTAATAAAACTTAACGATCATAATGCTAAGCTGACGGATGGGTCTTGTCCATAACATCATTCTCCTAATGATGTGATCCCATTCATCAAATGACAACACATGTCTATGGTCAGGAAACTTAACCATCTTTGATTAACGAGCAAGTCTAGTAGAGGCATACTAGGGACACTTTTTTTCTATGTATTCACACATGTATCAAGTTTCCGATTAATACAATTCTAGCATGAACAATAAACATTTATCATGATATAAGGAAATGTAAATAACAACTTTATTATTTCCTCTAGGGCATAGTTCCTTCACCACCAACATTTTTGTGACCTTGAGGTTGCTAATTGTTGGAGAGACCAACAATGGCAAACACCCTACCGCAGTGGTATGGTTGGAATGATCCTCTTCATCAAAGATGATGGGCGTGCTTGACCATTTGAGCGGCTTCCCAACCTCTGGCGCTAGTTCCACGGGATTGACTTCCTGTGCCCACCGTTTGAGCTAGCGGTGAGAGGTGGGAAAAGATGCACCCCCGTCAATGCACAAGGTGTCAATGGCCTTCTAAAACTCTTTCTCACTGGTTTCCTCTTCATCCCCTCCGTCGCTCTCATCATCACAGGCTTCCCTCTCTCAACCTCTAGCGGGTTTTCCTTGGTTCCAGAAGGGTTTGTCGGGGCGATTTACTTCACCGCCTCGGCCCTTAACACCAGCGACATTCTGACCCTTTTCCTTGTCGCGCTTCTCATATTCTGCTCTCTGTCTCTTAACAAGCTGCTCAACCTGATAACACTTGTGAAGGTCGTGGCCTTTGGTCCGATGAACTTGCAATATGGCCCATCACCTTTCCCAGCTTTCTCGACAGTCGCGGCCTCCTGGCAGTCAGCGCACACTGCAGCTTCCTTGCCGAGGACCTCGGCCTTGGCCTTCTTGCCGGTACCAGGTGTACCCGATCCTTCGATAGTCATTACTGCCTTATCCTTTCGCTTCTTACTGCACTTCTTGCTCTTCTTCTGACTAGTTGATTCATCATCATCCTCCGAATCGACTTTGGTGCAATCTTCCTCTTCGGGCAACTTCCTTCCCTCCTCCATACGGGCACACTTATCCACCAAGGTGTAGAGCTCCTTCACAGTCTTGGGCAACCACTTGTTCATCTTGGGACGGATCCGGCGGTTGCGCATATTGGACTGGAGGCAACTATCACAGCTGTCGGATGGATATTTGGGATGTTCCTATGGACCTTGCTGAATCTCTGTAAATACTTACGGAGGGTTTCTCCTTCCTTCTGCTGGAGAAGCTGCAAGTCGCTGGGTCGTCCTGGCTCTTGATGGCCGCTGGTGAAGGCGCCAATGAATTCATGGCACATGCCAGCCCATGACGAGATGGAGTTCTCAGCAGGTGCATTAGCCAAGACCTCACATTCGACTTGAGAGCCAAAGGGAAGTAGTTGGAAAACACCTTCTCATCTCTTCCCCCGGTAGTCTGAATAGCGATGGTGTAGATGCTCAGAAACTCTGCGAGGTTCAAATTCCCATTGTACTTCTCGGGTATCTCTAGCTTGAACGTACGAATGGATGGCCAACGGACTTGCCGCAGCTCTCGAGTAAAGGCAGGGCACCCAACCTCGAAAGGTAGGCACCCGCCAATACCGAGCGCGGGCTCGTCGACGTCAGGGCTGTCGCACCCATCAGTTCGGCGGTGGTCGTCGCGGCGTCGCTCAACAACGAAGTGCGTGTCTCCCCTCCACCTATCCTATGGGGCTCACCATCGGCCTGGATGTGCTCGAGGGTCAGAAGAGGCGATCGAGACATTGTCTGGTTCTTGATTTTGTTGTGCTCGCGCTGGCTGCCGTGGTGGGGACTGCACCGTGGGGGTGGCCACTTCTGTATGGCTAGCAACACGAGTCATTGTTGTCTCTTGGAGAGGCCGTGGTGGGCCAACTCGTTGCGATCCCCTAGCCCCGGTGAAACCGAGCAGACTTTGGATGGTGGCACACCATTCGTCCATCTGCTCGGCCGCTGGTGGAAACCTCAGCAGCAGTTGAGCCCGCGCCATGGCCTCCGTGGTTGTACTTGGCATGGGTGATGATGAAGTAGATCACACCATCTCTTGCCTCCTGACGGTTCCAGCAGCGGCAGCACCACACTCCCGCTATTGCAAAGCGGCCACCTGGATGGCAGGGTGGTGCGGCGTAGGCGCTCGAGTGCCAGCGGCTCCGTCGGGCGCAGCGACTAGGTCGACTCGTCCCGAGGGAGGCGCATGCGCTGTGGTCGCTCCTATGGTGGGGGCGGCCGGAGGGCGGCGATTCGCCCCGAAACAAGCATCGTTGTTGCGCCTGTGCCCGTCGGCGAGAGGAGGGGGCACGGATGGAGTAACCCCCTCACTCGTACCTTGTGGAGAGTGGCCGTCGGGGCGCTTCTGGTGTTGTTCTCCTCTAATGCATCCTACTCCTGTGTCGGCCACGGGGGAAGTGGTGACGGTGCCGCCTGCTCCAACCACGTCCCCAGCAATGTCCATGTCCTCGCGTGCCTCCACGTCCCTCGCAGCATCAGAGGCCGCGAGCGGCGGAGCCTTCGAGGTGGATGGATGAGCCGGAGCACCGGATTTCTTCTTGGGCGCCATGTTCGATGGCGCCATCGAAGGCGAAGACGGCGATGAAGATGACGTGCTGCACATGCCTTCAGGTTCATGCAAGCGATCCCCTACCTGGCGTGCCAAAGATGTCGTGGGAAACCACGGCCACCTATGGGTCCAAGGGGCCCCTTGCTGGTTCAGTAGCGAGACGTCACGTTGCACAAAGAGCAGACGAGCATGGGGCAGCATGGCAGAGATCACGCAGGCAATTTTACCCAGGTTCGGGCCGTTGTGAGGCGTAAAACCCTACTCCTTCTTTGGTGGATTGATGGTGGAAGAGTGGTGATAGAGCATAGTACACTTGCCCGGCAAAGAAGGCAGTGGCTACGCGCGGATGGGCGTGTTTGTTATCCAACCTTACGGTCGCCATGGGCCTCCTTTTATAGATTAAGGGGTTACCACAATGGAAAAGTGTAACACCCATGATGCGGCTATATCTCCCACGTGTCGGAGCACGACTTAGAGGCATAACCGCATGGTAGGCATGTCACAAGAGGGGTAATCTTTACACATCCCATGTACTAAATAAGAAAGGGATAAAGAGTTGGCTTACAATCGCCACTTCACACAATACATAAATATAGCATACATCATCCAGAATACAATCAAGGTCCGACTACGGAACCAACATAAATAAAGACAACCCCAAATGCTAGATCCCCGATCGCCCCAACTGGGCTCCTCTACTGATCATCCGGAAAGGAAACATAATAACGGCCCGAATCCTCGTCGAACTCCCACTTGAGTTCGGTAGCGTCCCCTGCACTGTCATCATCGGCACCTGCATTTGTTTGGAAGTATCTGTGAGTCACGGGGACTCAGAAATCTCACACCCTCGCGATCAAGACTATTTAAGCTTAAAGGTAGGAAAGGGGTAGTGAGGTGGAGCTGCAGCAAGCTCTAGCATATATGGTGGCTAACTTACGCAAATGAGAGCGAGAAGAGAAGCAAAGCACGGTCGAGAAGCTAAAAGTGATCAATAAGTGATCCTGAGGCTACTTACGTTCAAGCATAACACGAGACCGTGTTCTCTTCCCGGACTCTGCCGAAAAGAGACCATCACAGCTACACACGCGGTTGATTCATTTTAATTAAATTAAGTGTCAAGTTCTCTACAACCGGACATTAACAAATTCCCATCTGCCCATAACGGCGGGCACGACTTTTGAAAGTTCAAAACCCTGCAGGGGTGTCCCAACTTAGCCCATCACAAGCTCTCACGGTCAACGAAGGATATTCCTTCTAGCAGGAAGACCCGATCAGCCTCGGAATCCCGGTTACAAGACATTTCGACAATGGTAAAACAAGACCAGCAAAGCCACCCGAATGTGCCGACAAATCCCGATAGGATTTGCACATATCTCGTTCTCAGGGCACACCAAATAAGCAATCCGTACAACTAAAACCAACCCTCAAGTTTCCCCGAGGTGGCGCTGCAATGGGCTCTAGTTTGGACCAACACTTAGAGGAGCACTGGCCTGGGGGTTTAAAATAAAGATGACCCTTGAGTCCGCGGAACCCAAGGGAAAAAGTCTTAGGTGGCAAATGGTAAAACCAAGGTTGGGCCTTGCTGGAGGAGTTTTATTCAAGGCAAACTATCAAGGGGTTCCCATAACACCCAACCGCGTAAGGAACACAAAATCAAGGAACATTACACCGGTATGACGGAAACTAGGGCGGCAAGAGTGGAACAAAACACCAGGCATAAGGCTGAGCCTTCCACACTTTACCAAGTATATAGATGCATTAAAGTAAACAAGATATAATAATGATATCCCAACAATATCCATGTTCCAACATGGAACAAACTTCAACTTCACCTACAACTAGCAACACTATAAGGGGGGCTGAGCAAAGCGGTAACATAGCCAAACAACGGTTTGCTAGGAAAGGTGGGTCAGAGGCTTGACATGGCAATATGGTAGGCATGATATAGCAAGTGGTAGGCATCACAGCATAGCAATAGAGAGAACAACTAAGCAAGCAAAGATAGAAGCGATTTCGAGGGTATGGTCATCTTGCTTGCAATGTTCTCCGAGTTGACGAAAGCTTGATCCTCGTAAGCGTACTCAACGGGTTCCTCGATCACGTACTCGTCTCCCGGCTCTACGCAAAGCAAGATCACAAGCAAAATAAACAACAATCAACCATGGTGCAATGCGCAAGTAACATGATGCAAAACATGGCATGATATGCGGGATGTGATATGCAATGCATATGCGTGCTCCGGAAGGGAAAGATTGATCAAGGCATCAACTTGGAAAACCAAGTGTGCCGCGGGAAAGATAAGATGATTTTAGTCGAAATCGATATAAAGATCACCGGAATCGGATGCACTCTGCAAATGGAAAGCAAAACAATAATGGCACAATTCTGCGATTAACAGCACGATGCCATCTATAATGCAACAAGAAACTAATCTACTGCACTCCAACATAGCAACAAAGCATATGACAGTGATCTAGTCAAGATGCTTGACAAAAAATGAACACTGAGCTACGTCTAAATCACACAAGAGGAGGTTCAAACAAGCATGGCAAAAGTGCAAAAGATATCAGCATCACAGACTTAGTGAAAATACTAACATGCTAGGAATTAACATCAGGAAGCCATGTTAAGAGCAATCTAACAACATGCTACAGGAACGTATCATAGCAAAACAAGGCATGGCATGAATCTACTCAAAGCATAGAACAAAAGTCCCTTACTGACCGTAAGCCAAAAAGGATCTGGAGATATGATGGCACCCATGTAAACATAGCAAGTTTCAATAAAAGATTCAGATTGGCAGAAAACTGAGCATGGCATAAACAGAATTAGGAAGGCATGTTTGCGAGCTCGATTCACTCAACACAAGGCATTTCATGACAATATAAGCATAGAATCAGCAAGAAGACATGTTCAAGAAGCTAACCAAGGCAATAGCAAGTTCATAGCATGCATGGATCAACTACAACAACCATGGCAAAATTGATTAACATGTAAACAATCTGCCAGGAACATTTTATAGCAAAAGTATAGCAAGATTAAGACATGCTAGAGCACTCCATAATTGCAAACAGGGGCATGGATGGGTGGAGCATAACCATATGTCCAAATCATCCTTAGTGAAGAAACTCAAATAAAGCATGGATCTCACTGTAGCAACATGGTTACATGGCATCAAAATTAACAGCAGACAGAGACTTGGTCAAAATCCTAAGATCCTGAAATCAACAATATCACGAAGGCTACTTTGCATGCTTGTGCTAGTAACCACAAAGATCACAAAAATACATGGCATACAGCCCTGTAAATATGGCATGGCATAGATCAAAACACATGTAGAGCTCATGCCCATATGCAGCACACAACAAATGTAGCAAAAATGAAAAATCCTCATACTCTACTAAGAATCAGCATCTAACATTTTATAGCACTCTTGCATCAACGATTTGGGCATCAAGCTGGACTCAAACAAGCATGTCACAATGGAACAAAATGAAGAGCACATCATGATGAACATTTTGACATATTGCACGCACAAAATGGTGCAGCGAGCACAAAGTTATGGCACATCGAACAGGGCTCCGGAATGTAAAATCTCAGGGACTTGGATATTTTCGGGGTCAACCTTAGGGTTTCCAGATCTGGATCTGGGGCAGCGTTGTTCCCGAGGATCGCCTAGATCTCACCGGAGATGGAGGGGACAGCGGCCGGAGTTCATCCCGCGGTGGCCGGAGCACCTGTGGCAGAGAGGGAGCTCGGGTGAGGGAGGAGGAGAGGAAGGAGAAGGAGGACAGGGACCGGACGGCGCGGGCTCACCGGAGTTTGCGGCGGCGGCGACGATGCTCTGCGGCGGCGACGAGGCGCGGTGGCGAGGCGCGGCAGCGCAGCGAGAGGGCGGCGAGGTGGTGCGGGCGGCGCAGTGCGGGGAGGCGCGAGCGGCGGAAGGGCCCCGCGGGCCCGATTCGGGTCTGGCAGGCCACGGTGGAGGGGACGGTGTGGTGGACACGTGGCGACGCGGGAGTGGCTGAGGGCGGCGGCGCTACTTTGTCCGGCCGGACTAGACGTGTCCGGCGGCGCAGGATGGAAGAAGGCTAGGGTTGGACTACGAGATATGGACGGGGATCACATATTTATACCTAGAAGGAGGTGGGAGTGTCCAAATGAGGTGTAGTTTTCGACCACGCGATCGTGATCTGATGGCGGAGGACATGGGAGAGGTTTGGATGGGTTATTGGGCCACTTTGGAGGGGTGTTGGGCTGCAACACACACGAGGCCTTTATGATCCCCTGGTTAACCGTTGGAGTATCAAACGGACTCCAAATGGAACGAAACTTGACAGGCGGTCTACCGGTGGTGTACCAAGGCCGCTTGGAAAACCTTGGTCCATTTAGAGAAAGTTTAACACCTGCACCCGAAAAGAGGCAAAAAGGGGGCGCCGGAGGACGTAGGAGTGTCGGATTGCAAAACGGACAACGGGGAAAATGCTCAGATGCATGAGATGAACACGTATGCAAAAGCGATGCACATGATGACATGATATGAGATGCATGACATGGATAAAATGCAAAATGAAAACAAAACCCAACCACGAGGGAATCTCATAACTTAAAGCCGAAAATGGCAAGAGTCGGAATACAAATATGGCAAGTTACATCCGGGGTGTTACAAAACTCCACCACTACGAAAGGATCTCGTCCTGAGATCTAGGACTGAAAGAACTCCGGATATTCGGAATGTAGGTGGTCCACGCGTTCCTAGGTGGCATCTCAGTCGGAATGATGTGACCACTTCACTTTCGGGAATTTGATAGATTTGTTGCGAGTCTTGCGCTCAGTTTCTTGAAGAATAGCAACGGGGTGCTCATGATAAGACATGTCTTCTTGGAGATAAATCTCTTCGAAGTTGATGGTGCGCTCAGGTGTCTTGCAGCACTTGCGAAGCTGTGACACGTGAAACACGTCGTGCACATTTTCAAAGTTGGATGGAAGCTCAAGTTGATAGGCGAGATCGCCTCTTTTGCCAATGATCTTGAAAGGACCCACGTATCTAGGGGCAAGCTTCCCTTTGATACCAAAGCGACGAGTTCCTTTCATTGGAAAGACGTGGACGTAGACATGGTCTCCGATCTCGAAAGCCAAGTCACGATGCTTGCTATCATAGTAAATCTTCTAGCGCGATTGCGCGGCTTTGAGATTTTCACGGATGACTTTGCACATTTCTTCAGCCTCTGTGATTAAGTCATTGCCAAGAAGTTGGCATTCACCAGTCTCTGACCAATTAAGAGGGGTACGACACTTTCTGTCATAGAGAATCTCGAACGGGGCCTTGTCCGAACTCGCTTGGAAGCTGTTGTTGTAGGAGAACTTGGCATATGGAATACAATCTTCCCACTTCATACCAAAAGAAATGGTACAAGCCCTGAGCATATATTCAAGGATTTGATTGACTCGCTCGACTTGTCCACTAGTTTGAGGATGGAAGGCTGTGCTGAAGAGAATGTTGGTGCCCATGGCCTTCTGGAAAGAATCCCAGAACTTAGAAGTAAAGATGCTTCCACGATTTGAAGATATCAACTACGGAATGTCGTGCAAGGAGACAATCCTGGAGGTGTATAGCTCTGCCAACTGAGCTGTTGTGATAGATTCTATGATAGGAAGAAAATGAGCCACTTTTGTAAGCTTGTCGATGACAACAAAGATAGCATCATTGCCACGCTTGGACTTGGGAAATCCAGTCACAAAGTCCATCTCAATATGGTCAAACTTCCATTCTGGAATAGCAAGAGGTTGGAGGAGACCAGCTGGCCGTTGGTGTTCTGCTTTCACTCTTCTGCAGACATCACATTCATTCACGAACTGAGCAATTTCTCACATCATTCGAGTTAGCCAATACGACTGCTTGAGGTCATGGTACATCTTCGTACTTCTAGGATGAATGGATAGGAGGGAATTGTGAGCCTCGTTCATAATGAATTTCCGAATATCACCTTTAGGAACCACAATTCGATCCTCGAAGAATAGAGTATCTTTGTCATCAAGGCGATAGCACTTGTACTTGGGTTGGCTCTTGGAAATCCCATTTTCACCTTCTTCACCATGGCATCAAGAAGTTGTGCCTCATGAATCTGATCTTCCAGAGTAGGAGAGACTTGTAGGTTGGCAAGAAAGCCTTGAGGAACAACTTGGAGATTCAATTTGCGGAAAGCTTCACAAAGGTCTGGTTGGAAGGGCTTGAGAATTAGGTTGTTGTAGTAAGCCTTCCTGCTCAAAGCATCTGCAATGACATTGGCCTTGCCTGGAGTATATTCAATACTCGGATTGTACTCTTGAATTATTTTGACCCAACGAGACTGCCTGAGGTTGAGGTTGGGCTGAGTGAAGATGTACTTGAGGCTCTTATGATCAGTGAAGATGTCCACTTTCCTTCCCAACAAGAGATGTCTCCACGTTAATAGAGCATGGACAACTGCCGCAAACTCGAGGTCGTGAGTGGGGTAGTTCTTTTGTTGGGCTTCAACTAACGAGAGGTATAGGCCACAACTTTCTTCTCTTGCATTAACACAGCACCAAGACCTTGCAGGGAAGCATCACAGAAAACTTCGAATGGTTTGGATTCATCAGGAGGAGTCAAAACTGGAGTTGTGAGTAACTTCTCTTTCAGGGTGTTGAAAGCCACGTCACATTCAGGCATCCAGACATACTTCACATGCTTTTGGAGGAGGTTGGAAAGAGGCTTTGCGATCTTAGAGAAATTCTCAACGAATCTTCGACAATAGCTTGCAAGCCCAAGAAAGTTGCGGAGCTGCTTCACATTCTGAGGTGGTTCCCAATTCACAATTGCAGACACCTTCTCGTGATTAATAGCTATGCCCTTGGAGGAGATGATATGCCCAAGGTAGAGAACCTCATCGAGCCAAAACTCGCACTTTGAAAACTTCGCATAGAACTGATGTTCTCTGAGTTTGTCGAGTACCAATCTCAAATGCTTGGCATGATCCTCCTTGTTCTTGGAAAAGACCAAAATATGATCGAGATACACCAAGACGAAATCATTTGTGTAAGGGTTGAAGATGAAGTTCATCATGCGAGAGAACATTGGAGGAGCATTGACAAGGCCGAAAGACATGACAGTATATTCATAAGAACCATAGCTTGTTCTGAATGATGTCTTGAGGATATCTTGTTCACGAATGCGAATCTGATGATAGCCCATACGAAGGTTAAGCTTGGAGAAAACTTGAGCACCTTTAAGTTGCTCAAAACGCTCATTGATGTTGGGAAGTGGGTACTTGTTCTTTATGGTCATCTTGTTCAATGGGCGGTAGTCGACACAAAGTCGGTCCGTGTCATCCTTCTTCTGGACAAAAAGAACACCACAACCCCATGGAGATGAACTCGGTCGGATCAGACCCATACGCTCTTGTTCATCGAGTTGTTTCTTCAGCTCCTTCAACTCTTCTGGACCAAGCTTGTAAGGACATTTGCAAATAGGTTCCGTGCCAGGCTCAAGATCGATGATGAATTCAAATGGCCGGTGAGGAGGCATTCCTGGAAGCTCTTCTGGAAAGACGTCTTGGTATTCACAAATGACTGGATTCTGAGAGATGGCATCCAACTCACCCTTGTCATTGAGAGAAAACAATCGAATGGTATCATCACGAGCGGCATAGATGATCACATCCTCAGAAGAGTGTGTCAACTGAATCTGCCTGGCAGCACAATCAAGCTGAGCCTTGTGCTTAGAAAGCAGTCCATGCCGAGAATTAGATCAATATCCGAGTCACCAAGAACAATAGGAGAGGACAGAAACTTATAGTCGCCCATGTTGATAATGGAATCCAGAATGAATACTCGAGAAGTCATATGTCGGGCTGGAGAAACAATAGACAAAGGTCTTGGCAATACTTGAGTAACCAAATCATGCATAGCCACAAAAGGTCTTGAAATGAAAGAATGTGATGCACCAGTATCAAAAAGGACTTTTGCAGGAATATCGTTAACAGGAAGATTACCCATGATCACTTCTGAAGAGTCCTCGGCCTGAGCTGCGTTCATCATGTTGACCTTTGCAGACTTCAGATTATGCTTGACCACTGCATTGCTGGCAGATCTCATAGGAGGAGGAGGCGGAAGGCGCCTTTGGTTGAAGCATTTGTTCGCATAGTGCCCTTTCTGCTGACACTTGTTGCAAGTAACTGATGTCTACTACACAACCTTCTCCTTGTAGACGTTGTTGGGCCTCCAAGTGCAGAGGTTTGTAGGACAGTAGCAAATTTCCCTCAAGTGGATGACCTAAGGTTTATCAATCCATAGGAGGCGTAGGATGAATATGGTCTCTCTCAAGCAACCCTGCAACCAAATAACAAAGAGTCTCTTGTGTCCCCAACACACCCAATACAATGGTAAATTGTATAGGTGCACTAGTTCGGCGAAGGGATGGTGATACAAGTGGTATATGGATAGTAGATATGGGTATTTGTAATCTGAAATTATAAAAACAGCAAGGTAACTAATGATAAAAGTGAGCGTAAACGGTATTGCAATGTGTGGAAATAAGGCCTAGTGTTCATACTTTCGCTAGTGCAAGTCCTCTCAATAATAATAACATAATTGGATCATATAACTATCCCTCAACATGCAACAAAGAGTCACTCCAAAGTCACTAATAGCGGAGAACGAACGAAGAGATTATGGTAGGGTACAAAACCACCTCAAAGTTATTCTTTCCAATCAATCCGTTGAGCTATTCCTATAAGTGTCACAAACAGCCCTAGAGTTCGTACTAGAATAACACCTTAAGACACAAATCAATCAAAACCCTAATGTCACCTAGATACTCCAATGTCACCTCAAGTATCTGTGGATATGATTATACGATATGCATCACACAATCTCAGATTCATCTATTCAACCAACACAAAGGACCTCAAAGAGTGCCCCAAAGTTCTACTAGAGAATCACGATGAAAATTTGTGCCAACCCCTATGCATAGGTTCATGGGCGGAACCCGCAAGTTGATCACCAAAACATACATCAAGTGAATCAATAGAATATCCCATTGTCACCACAGGTATCCCACACAAGACATACATCAAGTGTTCTCAAATCTTTAAAGACTCAATCCGATAAGATTACTTCAAAGGGGAAACTCGATTCATTACAAGAGAGAAGAGGGGGAGGAGAAACATAAGATCCAACTATAATAGAAAATCTCGTGATACATCAAGATCGTGCCAAATCAAGAACACAAGAGAGAGAGAGATCAAACACATAGCTACTGGTACATACCCTCAGCCCCGAGGGAGAACTACTCCCTCCTCGTCATGGAGAGCACCGGGATGATGATCAAGATGGACACCGGAGAGGGATTGCCCCCTCCGGCAGGGTGCCGGGACGGGTCTAGATTAGTTTTCGGTGGCTACGGAGGCTTCTGGCAGTGGAACTCCTGATCTGGTCTCCGTTCTGGAAGTTTTACGATACGTAGGTATATATGGGTGAAAGGAGTACATCGGTGGACCAAAGAGGGGGCACGAGGCAGGGGGGCGCGCCCCTACCCTTGTGAGCTCCTCCTTCATCTTCTGACATAGGGTCCAAGTCTATCCGGTAGGTTTCCTTCCAAAAATAACTTCTCCAGTTGATTTCATTCCGTTTCGACTTCGTTTGATATTCCTTTTCCTCGAAACACTGAAATAGGCATAAAACGGCAAATCTGGGCTGGGCCTCCGGTTAATAGGTTAGTCCAAAAAATAATATAAAAGTTGAAAATAAAGCCTAATATTGCCTAAAACAGTAGATAATATAGCATGGAGCAATCAAAAATTATAGATATGTTGGAGACGTATCAAGCATCCCCAAGCTTAATTCCTGCTCGTCCTCGAGTAGGTAAATGATAAAAAGATAATTTTTGATGTGGAATGCTAGTTGGCATAATTTCAATGTAATTATTCTTACTTGTGATATGAATATTCAGATCCGAAAGATTCAAGACAAAATTTCATATTGACATAAAAATAATAATACTTCAAGCATACTAGTAAAGTAATTATGTCTTCTCAAAATATCATGGCCAAAGAAAGCTATCCCTACAAAATCATATAGTCTGGCTATGCTCTATCTTCACCACACAAAGTATTTAAATCATGCACAACCCCGATGACAAGCCAAGCAATTGTTTCATACTTTTCATGTTCTCAAACTTTTTGAATCGTCACGCAATATATGAGCGTGAGCCATGGATATAGCACTATAGGTGGAATAGAGTGGTGGTTGTGGAGAAGACAAAAAGGGGGAAGATAGTCTCACATCAACTAGGCATATCAACGGCTATGTTGATGCCCATCAATAGATATCAATGTGAGTGAGTAGGGATTTCCATGCAATGGATGCACTAGAGCTATAAGTATATGAAAGCTCAACAAAAGAAACTAGTGGGTGTGCATCCAACTTGCTTGCTCACGAAGACCTAGGGCATTTTGAGGAAGCCCATCATTGGAATATACAAGCCAAGTTCTATAATGAAAGATTCCCACTAGTATATGAAAGTGACAACATAGGAGACTCTCTATCATGAAGATCATGGTGCTACTTTGAAGCACAAGTGTGGCAAAAGGATAGTAGCATTGCCCCTTCTCTCTTTTTCTCTCATTTTTTTTGGGCCTTGTCTTTTTTTATGGCCTCTTTTCTTTTTTTATTTGGGCTTCTTTGGCCTCTTTTATTTATTTATTTTCGTCCGGAGTCTCATCCCGACTTATGGGGGAATCATAGTCTCCATCATCCTTTCCTCACTGGGACAATGCTCTAATAATGATGATCTTCACACTTTTATTTACTTACAACTCAAGAATTACAACTCGATACTTAGAACAAGATATGACTCTATATGAATGCCTCTGGAGGTGTACCGGGATGTGCTATGACTCATGAGTGACATGTATGAAAGAATTATGAATGCTGGCTTTGCCACAAATACGATGTCAACTACATGTTCATGCTAAGCAATATGACAACGATGGAGTGTGTCATAATAAACGGAATGGTGGAAAGTTGCATGGCAATATATCTCGGAATGGCTATGGAAATGCCATAATAGGTAGGTATGGTGGCTGTTTTGAGGAAGGATATGGTTGGTGTATGATACCGGCGAAAGGTGCGCAGTACTAGAGAGGCTAGCAAAGGTGGAAGGGTGAGAGTGTGTATAATCCATGGACTCAACATTAGTCATAAAGAACTCACATACTTATTGCAAAAATCTATTAGTTATCGAAACAAAGTACTACACGCATGCTCCTAGGGGGATAGATTGGTAGGAAAAGACGATCGCTCGTCCCCGACCGCCACTCATAAGGAAGGCAATCAATAAATAAATCATGCTCCGACTTCATCACATAACGGTTCACCATACGTGCACGCTACGGGAATCACAAACTTCAACACAAGTATTTCTCAAATTCACAACTAATCAACTAGCATGACTCTAATATTACCATCCTCATATCTCAAAACAATCATCAAGTATCAAACTTCTCTTAGTATTCAACACACTCATAAGAGAATTTTATTATTCTTGAATACCTAGCATATTAGGATTTTAAGAAAATTACCATGCTATTAAGACTCTCAAAATAATCTAAGTGAAGCATGAGAGTTCATCTATTTATTCAAAATAAAACTACCACCATGCTCTAAAAGATATAAGTGAAGCACCAGAGCAAATGACAAAGTACTCCGAAAGATATAAGTGAAGATCAATGAGTAGTTGAATAGTTATGCAACGATGTGAAGACTCTCTAACATTTAAGAATTTCAGATATTGGTATTTTATTCAAACAGCAAGCAAAGCAAAATGACATTCTAAGAATGGGAAACATCATGTGAAGAAGCAAAAACTTAGGATCAACCGAAACTAACCGATAGTTGTTGAAGAAGAAAGGTGGGATGCCAATCCGGGCATCCCCAAGCTTAGATGCTTGAGACTTCTCGAAATATTATCTTGGGGTGCCTTGGGCATCCCCAAGCTTGAGCTTTTGTGTCTCCTTAATTCCTCTCATATCATGGTCTCCCTAAATCTCAAAAGCTTCATCCACACAAATCTCAACAAGGACTCGTGAGATAAGTTAGTATAAACCATTGCCAAAACCTTATCATAATCTACTGTAGCAAACACTAAAATTATTATTCAACATTTCATACTAAATGCCTCTGCATATTTAATAGTCCTATCGTCAAATAGAATCATTAAAGAAGCAAACATATGCAAACAATGCAAACATAACAGCAATCTGCCTAAACAGGACAGTCTGTAAAGAATGCAGCAACATCCATACTTCCCTAGCTCCAAAAATTATGAAATAAAATTCCCACTGTAGTAAATTTATCATAGCTTAATATGCAAAAGGTTTCAACATTTTATCACATTCTTACTTTTCTAGGGAATTATTGCAACAGCGGTAAACTTTCTGTTTTCGAACAGCAACATGTATACTTGTAACATAGGCATAGTAAAGACTATTAATGCCACTTTTATTGAAATAAAAGATGCAAAACATTGTTCTAAATAACATCAAGCAAATCCTAAGAAAATAAATTGATGCTCCAAGCAAAACACATATCATGTGGCGAATAAAAATATAGCTCCAAGTAAAATTACCGATGAATGAAGACGAAAGAGGGGATGCCTTCCGGGGCATCCCCAAGCTTAGGCTCTTGGTTGTCCTTGAATATTTCCTTGGGGTGCCTTGGGCATCCCCAATATTAGGCTGTTTCCACTCCTTATTCCATAGTCCATCGAATCTTTCCCCAAAACTTGAAAACTTCACAACACAAAACTTAAAAGAAAACTCGTAAGCTCCGTTAGTATAAGAAAGTAAATCACCACTTCAAGGTACTGTAATGAACTCATTATTTATTTATATTGGTGTTAAACCTACTGTATTCCAACTACTCTATGGTTTATAAACTCTTTTACTAGCCATAGATTCATCAAAATAAGCAAACAACACACGAAAAACAGAATCTGTCAAAAACAGAACAGTCTGTAGTAATCTGAATCAAACGTATACTTCTAGAACTCATAAAATTCTCAAATAAATTGCTGGACCTGAGGAATTTATCTATTAATCATCTTACAAAATAATTAACTAAATATGACTCTCCAAATAAAAATGGCAGCAATTCTCGTGAGCACTAAAGTTTCTGTTTTTTACAGCATGATCGCAAGACTTTCCCCAAGTGTTCCCAAAGGTTCTACTTGGCACAAACACTAATTAAAACATAAAACCACATATAAACAGAGGCTAGATGAATTATTTATTACTAAACAGGAGCAAAAAGCAAGGAACAAAAATAAAATTGGGTTGCCTCCCAACAAGCGCTATCGTTTAACGCCCCTAGCTAGGCATGACGAATTCAATGATGCTCACATAAAAGATAAGAATTGAAACATAAAAAGAGCATCATGAAGAATATGACTAGAAAAATTTAAGTCTAACATACTTACTATGCATAGGGATTTTGTGAGCAAACAACTTGTGGGAACAAGAATCAACTTGCATAGGAAAGCAAAACAAGCATGACTTCAAAACTTTAAGTACATAAAGAGGAAACTTGATATTATTGCAATTCCTACAAGCATATGTTCCTCCCTCATAATAATTTTAAGTAGCATCATGAATGAATTCAACAATATAACCAGCACCTAAAGCATTCTTTTCATGATCTACAAGCATGCAAAATTTACTACTCTCCACATAAGCAAAATTGTTCTCATGAATAGTAGTGGGAGCAAACTCAACAAAATAACTATCATGTGATTGAAAATTAAGACCAAGATGACAAGTTTCATGGTTATCATTATTCTTTAAAGCATACGTGTCATCACAATAATCATCATAGATAGGAGGCATGCTTTCATCATAATAAATTTGCTCATCAAAACTTGGGGGACAAAAAATAGCATCTTCATCAAACATAGCTTCCCCAAGCTTGTGGCTTTGCATATTATTAGCATCATGGATATTCAAAGAATTCATACTAACAACATTGCAATCATGCTCATCATTCAAATATTTAGTGCCAAACATTTTATAGATTTCTTCTTCTAGCACTTGAGCACAATTATCCTTTCCATCATACTCACGAAAGATATTAAAAAGGTGAAGCGTATGAGACAAACTCAATTCCATTTTTTTATAATTTTCTTTTATAAACTAAACTAGTGATAAAACAAGAAACTAAAAGACTTGATTGCAAGATCTAAAGATATACCTTCAAGCACTCACCTCCCCGGCAACGGCGCCAGAAAAGAGCTTGATGTCTACTACACAACCTTGTTCTTGTAGACGTTGTTGGGCCTCCAAGTGCAGAGGTTTGCAGGACAGTACCAAATTTCCCTCAAGTGGATGACCTAAGGTTTATCAATCCGTAGGAGGCATAGGATGAAGATGGTCTCTCTCAAGCAACCCTGCAACCAAATAACAAAGAGTCTCTTGTGTCCCCAACACACCCAATACAATGGTAAATTGTATAGGTGCACTAGTTCGGCGAAGAGATGGTGATACAAGTGGTATATGGATAGTAGATATGGGTAACGTAACTAATGATAAAAGTGAGCGTAAACGGTACTGCAATGCGTGGAAATAAGGCCTAGGGTTCATACTTTCGCTAGTGCAAGTCCTCTCAACAATAATAACATAATTGGATCATATAACTATCCCTCAACATGCAACAAAGAGTCACTCCAAAGTCACTAATAGCGGAGAACGAACGAAGAGATTATGGTAGGGTACGAAACCACCTCAAAGTCATTCTTTCAAATCAATCAGTTGAGCTATTCCTATAAGTGTGACAAACAGCCCTAGAGTTCGTACTAGAATAACACCTTAAGACACAAATCAATCAAAACCCTAATGCCACCTAGATACTCCAATGTCACCTCAAGTATTCATGGGTATGATTATACGATATGCATCACACAATCTCAGATTCATCTATTCAACCAACACAAAGGACCTCAAAGAGTGCCCCAAAGTTCTACCGAAGAATCATGATGAAAACGTGTTCCAGCACCTATGCATAGGTTCATGGGCGGAACCCGCACGTTGATCACCAAAACATACATCAAGTGAATCACGTGATATCCCATTGTCACCACAGATACGCACGGCAAGACATACATCAAGTGTTCTCAAATCTTTAAAGACTCAATCCGATAAGATTACTTCAAAGGGGAAACTCGATTCATTACAAGAGAGAAGAGGGGGAGGAGAAACATAAGATCCAACTATAATCGCAAAGCTTGCGATACATCAAGATCGTGCCAAATCAAGAACACGAGAGAGAGAGAGAGAGAGAGAGAGAGAGAGCAAACACATAGCTACTGGTACATACCCTCAGCCCCGAGGGAGAACTACTCCCTCCTCGTCATGGAGAGCACCAGGATGATGAAGATGGACACCGGAGAGGGATTGCCCCCTCCGGCAGGGTGCCGGAACGGGTCTAGATTGGTTTTCGGTGGCTACGGAGGCTTCTGGCGGCGGAACTCCCGATCTCGTCTCCGTTCTGGAAGTTTTACGATACGTAGGTATATATGGGTGAAAGGAGTATGTCGGTGGACCGAAGGGGGGCCACGAGGCAGGGGGCGCGCCCCTACCCTCGTGAGCTCCTCCTTCATCTTCTGACATAGGGTCCAAGTCTATTCGGTAGGTTTCCTTCCAAAAATAACTTCTCCAGTTGATTTCGTTCCGTTTCGACTCCGTTTGATATTCCTTTTCCTCGAAACACTGAAATAGGCATAAAACAGCAAATCTAGGTTGGGCCTCCGGTTAATAGGTTAGTCCCAAAAATAATATAAAAGTGGAAAATAAAGCCCAATATTGCCTAAAACAGTAGATAATATAGCATGGAGCAATCAAAAATTATAGATACGTTGGAGACGTATCAGTAACCTCTGAGAGCGGACGGTGATAAGGAGCACTTGACCTGGGAGCATGAGACTGCGCTTTGTTCTGATAGCCTGGGTTGGGGGTGGGAAGATCCATTGCCACCTTTACTCTTCTGCTGGTAAGGCTGACGGAACGGAGGAGGAGGAGGCAACAAAAACTTCTGTTGCTTAGCTGCCACTTGAGTTGAAGAAGAAGATGGAGCTGAATCCTTAACTCTCTTCTTAGAAGCATCGCACTTGAGCTGAGCAGCCTCTTGCTTTAGTGCCATGTTGTAGAATTCATCATACTTGGTTGACTCAAAAAGCACGAGAGCTAATTGCAGATCTTCTCTGAGGCCACCTCTGAATTGATAAATCATGCTCTTTTCATCAGGGACGTCTTGTTTAGCGAAGCGAGCGAGCCTCTGAAATAGGATGTTGTATTGGTAAACAGACATGTTGCGTTGCTTGAGTTTGCGGAACTCCTCGCGCTTACTCTCAGCAACACTTTGTGGAATGTGGTGAGGTTTGAAGTCTCGGCGGAAATCATCCCAGGTAATCACATGACCTCCTCTGGAATCTTTGTATTGTTGATACCACTCAGCAGCTTGGTCTTTAAGTTGGAACGAAGCAAACTTGACAAAGTCCTCAGGCCTGACATTGCTACACTCAAAATGTTTGCAGATATCCACGAGCCAGTCGTCAGCGTCTGTGGCCTCGACACAGTTACTGAAGGACTTTGGCTGGTTTGCGAGGAACTAATTGAGGGTAGCAAACTGAGTTTGATTGTTGTCTTGTCCTTGATTTCCTTGGTTGTGCTCTTGCAAGAGTTGCAAAAGCATCTGAGTGTTGGCGTTGGTGGCGGCCATGATAGCTTGCCATGCCTATGGAGGTGGAGGTGGTGGCGGAGGTTCTGGATTCTGACGCGTTGGAGGAGCCATCCTGAGAGGTTGACATCCGTTAGCATCTTGAAAGACATATATTCAAGCTGAATCAATGGATCAAAATTGCAACATGTAGCCTTAACATTCGAACAAGAATGAACGAATGAATTTCAAAGTAAATCATCACACTTCCATTAAGGTTGAGAAGCCACTTAGATAAAGGTAGATGAATAAAGCAACAAGGTACCGATATGAACAAATAAGTGGTAAGGATTACCCAATCACAAACCAAATTTCTGCGGGAAAAAATACTAGAGCTACTTGAATTCCCACCTATAAAACTCCTGAGACTTTCTGGTTATGCAATCAGGTGTTGGGGATACAGGGGAAGCATAATATCTCACCCAAAACTAGCAAATCCTACATCCAGCTGTATCCATCCTTCAACACATAACCAAGAAACCTTCGGAAATCATTTACCTCAACCTTCGAAAGGCAACATGATGCAAAACATGGCATGATATGCGAGGTGTGATATGCAATGCATATGCGTGCTCCGGAAGGAAAAGATTGATCAAGGCATCAACTTGGCAAACCAAGTGTGCCGCTGGAAAGATGAGATGATTTCAGTCGAAATCGATATAAAGATCACCGGAATCGGATGCACGGTTTGCAAATGGCAAGCAAAACAATAATGGCACAATTCTACGATTAACAGCACGATGCCATCTATAAGGCAATAAGAAACTAATCTACTGCACTCCAACATAGCAACAAAGCATATGACAGTGATCTACTCAAGATGCTTGACAAAAAATGAACACTGAGCTATATCTAAATCACACAAGAGCAGGTTCAAACAAGCATAGCAAAAGTGCAAAAGATATCAACATCACAGACTTAGTGAAAATACTAACATGCTAGGAATTAACATCAGGAAGCCATGTTAAGAGAAAGCTAACAACATGCTACAGGAATGTATCATAGGAAAACAAGGCATGGCATGAATCTACTCAAAGCATAGAACAAAAGTCCCTTACTGACCATAAGCCAAAAAGGATCAGGAGATATGATGGCACCCATGTAAACATAGCAAGTTTTGTTAACAGATTGAGACGGCGGAAAACTGACCATGGCATAAACAGAATTAGGAAGGCATGTTTGCGAGCTCGATTCACTCAACACAAGGCATTACATGACAATATAAGCATAGCGTCAGCAATAAGACATGTTTAAGAAGCTAACCAAGGCAATAGCGAGTTCATAGCATGCATGGATCAACTACAACAACCATGGCAAAATTAATTAACATGTAAACAATCTGCCAGGAACATTTTATAGCAAAAGTATAGCAAGATTAAGACATGCTAGAGCACTCCATAATTGCAAACAGGGGCATGGATGGGTAGAGCATAACCATATGTCCAAATCATCCTTACTGAAGCAACTCAAATAAAGCATGGATCTCACTGTAGCAACATGGTTACATGGCATCAAAATTAACAGCAGACAAAGACTTGGTCAAAATCCTGAGATCCTAAAATCAACAATATCACGAAGGCTACTTTGCATGCTTGTGCTAGTCACCAGAAAGATCACAAAAATACATGGCATACAGCCCTGTAAATATGGCATGGCATAGATCGAAACACATGTAGAGCTCATGCCCATATGCAACACACAACAAATGTAGCAAAAATGACAAATCCTCATACTCTGCTAAGAGTCAGCATCTAACATTTTATAGCACTCTTGAATCAAAAATTTGGGCATCAAGCTGGACTCAAACAAGCATGTCACAATGGAACAAAATGAAGAGCACATCATGATGAACAATTTGACATATTGCACGCACAAAACGGTGCAACGACACAAAGTTATGGCACATCGAACACGGCTCCGGAATGTAAAATCTCAGGGACTTAGGATATTTTTGGGGTCAACCTTAGGGTTTCCAGATCTGGATCTGGGGCAGCGCGGTTCCCGAGGATCGCCTGGATCTCGCCGAAGATGGAGGGGACGGCGGCCGAAGTTCGTCTCACGGTGGCCGGAGCACGTGTGGCAGAGAGGGAGCTCGGGTGACGGAGGAGGAGAGGGACCGGACGGCGCGGGCTCACCGGAGTTTGCGGATGCGGCGGCGGCGCTCTGCGGCGGCGGCGAGGCGGGGTGGCGAGGCGCGGAGGTGCAGCGAGGGGCGGTGAGGTGGCGCGGGCGGCGCAGCGTGGGGAGCCGCGGGGAGGCACAGGCGGCGGACGGGCCCCGTGGGCCCGATTCGGGTCCAGCGGGCCGCGCCGGAGGGGACGGTGCAGGTGGAAGAAGGCTAGGGTTGGACTGTGAGATGTGGACGGGGATCACATATTTATACCTAGAAGGAGGTGGGAGTGTCCAAATGAGGTGTAGTTTTCGACCACGCGATCGTGATCCGATGGCAGAGGACATAGGAGAGGTTTGGATGGGTTATTGGGCCAGTTTGGAGGGGTGTTGGGCTGCAACACACACGAGGCCTTTATGATACCCTGGTTAACCATTGGAGTATCAAACGGACTCCAAATGGAACGAAACTTGACAGGCGGTCTACAGGTGGTGTACCAAGGCCGCTTGGCAAATCTCGGTCCATTTCGAGAATGTTTAACACCCGCACACGAAAAGAGGAAAAAAGGGGGCGCCGGAGGACGTAGGAGTGTCAGATTGCAAAACGGATAACGGGGAGAATGCTCGGATGCATGAGACGAACACGTATGCAAAAGCGATGCACATGATGACATGATATGAGATGCATTATATGAATAAAATGCAAAACGAAGACAAAACCCAACCATGAGGGAATCTCATAACTTAAAGCCGAAAATGGCAAGAGTCGAAATACAAATATGGCAAGTTACATTCGGGGTGTTACAACACTCCACCACTACGAAAGGATCTCGTCCCGAGATCTAGGACTGAGAGAACTCCGAATATTTGGAACGGAGGTGGTCCTTGCGTTCCCAGGTGGCTTCTCGGTCGGAATGATGTGACCACTTCTGTCGTGGAATTGTCACGGCAGATGTCCTAGCAAAAGGACTTAGTCGTAGGGCCATCGCAACTAGGAAGCTTAAAGGGGTTAATCGGGACAAAGGACATGAGAGGTTTTATACTAGTTCGGCCCGTTACGATGAAGGTAAAAGCCTACGTCTAGTTGTGTTGGAATTGCTGGGGTTTCGATCACCAAGAGGCTAATCCGCGAGCTAGGTTCTCGATCTCTTGTTTCTTGCCCTAAGCCACCACCGGGTTGTCCCCTTATATACACGGGCTGACGCCTGGCGGCCTATAGAGTCCCGGCCGGCTCATAAAGCGTGTCCGGCTCGGTGACTTCTTTTACATGCCTTTCCTTACAAGTCTTTTTTTACATACGGTGGTTTAAAATATTGGGCCTTAAGCCGCCTCTGGGCTTAGGCCTTCTATAGGCCTTAATAAACTATCACCTTGAATGTTTATTGGGCTTCCTTATGACCCGTTGGGACTGACCCGGCCCCTCCTAGGCGGGTTATAACTGATAGCTATATCCCCAACATTAGGCCCCAGGTTGACTTTGAACTTTGTTCTTTGTCAATCTTCAATACTTAGAAAAAATCCATCTTCCTTTCTTCGCAGAAATTTTTATAACCCACCATGACGTCATTTCCTGAAAACACAAAAAACCATTGTGATGTCATCTCTCAACGGATCTTTATTCTTTAATGCCTTCCGAGAATCGAGGCGTCCGTTTAGTTGGATAATCATTATTCGGGTCTCCTCAATTTTCGCGCCCGCATGTTCGCTTACTCCCTTATAAATAGGCACGCCCCGGTCTTCCTGATTCTTCTCTCTCCTTCGTCTTCCTTCTCTCGCAATCTCCGCTGCTGCTCGAGCTCCGCCGCCGCCAGAGAGCCTCTCACCTCCGTCGACCTCGGCCGCTGCATCAACCAGAATCAGTCCAGAAAAATGGCAGCGACCTTCCGTGTAAGCTCAGTGGCGGTAAGCGTTTCCCTTCTTGCCCCTTAGATCTACATTAGGGCTTTCTAGGTTTCTGCATGTTCTTCGTAGTTCATTGCAGCTTCTCCATAGTTCTTCCCTGCAGCCTCTTCTTGATCCAAAAAGAGATACATGTTTGTGCAGTAGTTCTTTTGTGCTTGCTCTTGACACTAGTAGATCCCTTTTCCCAATATAAAGGCCTCATTAGGACTTACAAACTCATCTGCGCTAAACTTTTAGGTCTAGAATTTTTTCCATTTTCAATAGCCATTTGATCTGAAATAATATCAAGCAATTTGGGAAACTTGTTTGTCTCAATACTTAGCTGAATTTGCTTTCTCAAATATCTGTAGTCATGGCGGCTTATTGTGCCGGCTTACTTTTCCTTATATGACATTAGCCCTTACTTAATCCGCCATTACTCCCCTGTATCATCATCATTTACTTTCACCATTTTCATTGAATTAAGCCGGTATGTTGCTTTCTTTTCAGTTCGTCTTTTGAACATCATGCCGTCCAAAGCACCAACTATCTGCAACTGGGTTCCCTCAACAGTCACTGAGGACAATTTGAAGGATTTCTTTACCATAGGTTTTTTGCCAGGGAAGAATGTTATGTCCTACCGTGCGCCTGACCCGGAGGAGGAACGGCCCAATCCAAAAGATGGTGAAGTTATCGTCTTTTCTGATCACATGAACCGTGGCTTTTCCCCACCCGGCTCAAAGTTCTTCAGAGATATCCTCCATTTTTTCAAACTCCACCCTCAAGACATCAGGCCTAATTCCATATCCAATATCTGCAACTTCCAAGTTCTCTGCGAGGTGTACCTTCAAGAAGAACCGACTGTGGAACTCTTTAGAGAGTATTTTTATCTGAACCGCCAGAATGAGTGCACCAATGGCCCTAGCCTGGAACTTGGAGGTATCCCAATTCAGCATCGACAAGGCACCGTCTTCCCCCTAATAGTCTTGCCGAGTCATCCCAAGGACTGGAATCGGACTTGGTTCTATTGTCAAGACACTTCACCAGCAAAAGAGCAACCACTGCCGGGAAATCGCGCAGAGCGTCTTGACTCCAAATTTGCACTCCCTGACAAGCTCACTGCCGCCAAACGCAAGAAGCTGATACCATCCATGAAAAGGATTAACGCTTTATTGGGGAACGGCTTAACCGGAGTTGACTTAACCCGTTGCTGGGTTGCGTGGCGGGTCATCCCTCTAAGCCGCCGATCCAAACTGATGTACGAATATGGTGGAGGCCCAGATGACTCTCTTCATCACAACTCTGTTCAATTAACGGAAGAAAATATTGTTTCAATGTCAACTCTTCTGGTGAACGTTAAATACGAAGACTGCAGTAAAGTCGGGTTAAACCCTTTCTGCAAGCTTAACCGGTGCCAGAGGTAAAGAACATCTGCTCTCTTCCTCTTTGCATTTTCCTCAACTGTTTTAAATACTTTCATGACCTTTCATCTTGCTTGTTTGTGTATAGGCCAAATATGATTTCTGGAAAGCCAAGTACGATCACGAATCCGCCAAGAAAGCTAGAGCCGCCGCCATAACCGCCAAGAAGATGACCCAGAGATCTAAGAAGAAGAAGAAAAGCACCACTGAAGATCTGTTGAAGCTTGATGATGATACTTCTGAGTCGGAGGTAGCCCTTGACTCCCTTGGCTAGCTTTTTAACAATCTTATTAACACTGATCATTGCCAGGACAACACGGGGGCCAGTCAGGCCGTGGAAGAAGAGGTAACTATTTCCTCCGACTCAACCCATTTGCCAAGACAGAAACTTCGAGTCATAACCCAGAAAGTAAGGTTTTCACACCCTTTGGCTTATCTGGACACTCATTTTCTTTTGAAAAAGCAGCAACATGAGAGCCGCCGTTAGGCCCGAAATGTCGATGAACTGCCTGTTGTTCTTCAACAATCTCCTCAAAAGTGCCAGAATGAGGTTTATTCCTTCACTTTTACTTTCCATTAATGGATCCTCTCCCTTGTATTATTAACTTTATTTTATCTTTGCAGGAGGTGTCCTTCTCTTCTGGTGACTCATCTCAAACTCAATTCCCGGCCTTTAAGACTGCCCCTGGGTAAGGAATAAATCATCTTTCCTCTGTGTCTTTCAAACTGCTTTTTTATACTGACTGTTTCATAATATCTTTCTTAGTGGCCAAGCCAAATCCAAGAAGGCCAAGGTGACTAGGCCGGCAGAAGACCCGCCAGTTCTTGCACCTGAACCGGCCATGCCACCTTCTCCCCCTCATACGGAAGCACCAGAAGACCCGGCTGTCAATACTCAATCAGATCCTCCTGAGCCGTCAGCTAACGCTACCATCATTAATCCTTCTGCTATCGGACCATCCAGCTCAGCCAACCCGCCATCGCTGTCTGCCCAGGATGTTCTGATCACTGGAAGCCGCTTTGTTGAGCCGGGGAATCCCACCGTGTTGGCTCGTCACATGGCTAAACAAGAGGCTTTGTAGAGACAAAAAGTGCGTTTTGAGATTTCTCATTATGGCCATCTGAACGCCAATGACATATTGTCCGGCTATCTGAGCCATGTGCACTCCAGCCGTGACTCAGAAATCGAAATGGTCAAGCAGTTGCAGCTGAAGTATGAGGTATGTTCTTCCGGCTTACTTATATTCTGCCAGCCCCCAAGTCTTCAGATTATGATAAAACCTTGAATGATCTGTAGACTTATGATATAGGCTAAAGCTTTACCTTTAGATATTTCTAGAGTCTAATAAAATAGAATAAACTTCACCGGTAGTCCCCAAGGGCCGGTTCACTTGACCATAAATGAGCCGGTACTTTGAATTTCATAACTGTCTTGTGCCGAACTCAACAAATATTGTAGTCTGACTTACTTTAAGATACTTGCTGAATATCATACATTAGCACCCAAGTGCCAAGTGATGTTACTTTGTAAAGTACTTGGGACTTGAAGTATAGTAGAGTCATAAAATTTTGTTTTGGCATACATTAGCCCCCAAGTATCAAGTGGCTTTGTAGTGCAAAGTACTTGAGACTTGAATCTTGACTCTTGGACTTTAATGGAAACCTTGACACACCTGTGTATGTTTTGTAGAATGCCTTATCTGAACTGAGCTCGCAATTAACTGATGCGAAGTCCCGGCTGGCGGATCAGGAGGCAGAAATCAAGTCTGCTGACTCCAAACTGCAATTAAGTCTTGCTAAGACGGAGACATTGAGAACCAGCTTGACCGCCAAGAAGAAAACCTGGGCTGAAGAGAAAACGCTGCTGACTCAACGCACCGAAAAAGCTGAAGCAGCTCTTGAAGAGGTTACTACGGAGCTGGCCAGGTTAAAAGACCGGGTGTCGTAGATGGTTTCCGCCATCTTTGGTACGTCATATGTACTGATCTTTTGTACCTTCTGCTGATCCGGAATATAAACCACTATCTGACCCTTTGTGTACAAAATATGTGTAGGCCCGCGAAGCAAGAATCTGAGCCAAGACAACGTGACTAAACTGAAGGCGGTCTATACCTTAGTGGAGCAGTTGTACATGTAACGCCCTCGATGCGGCTATATCTCCCACGTGTCGAAGCACGACTTAGAGGCATAACCGCATTGAAAGCAATGTCGCAAGTGAGGTAATCTTCACACAACCCATGTAATACATAAGGGAAAAAGATACATAGTTGGCTTACAATCGCCACTTCACACAAATACATGAATAAAGCATTACATCAACCAGTTACAAACAAGGCCCGACTACAGAGCCAAAATAAAAGAAGACTACCCCAAATGCCACACAGATCCCCGATCGTCCCGACTGGGATCCACTACTGATCAACTGGAAACGAAACAACACAAAGGACAAGATCTTCATCGAGCTCCTCCTGAGCTTGGTTGCGTCACCTGCTCGGACTCATCGACACCTACAAACTGGTTTTGGAAGTATCTGTGAGCCACGGGGACTCGGCAATCTCACACCCTCGCGATCAAGACTATTTAAGCTTATGGGAAAGGTAAAAGGTATGAGGTGGAGCTGCAGCAAGCGACTAGCATATATGGTGGCTAACATACGCAAATGAGAGCGAGAAGAGAAGGCAAAAGCACGATCAAACAACTATGATCAAGAAGTGATCCTAGAACAACCTATGTCAAGCATTACTCCAACACCGTGTTCACTTCCCGGACTCCGCCGGAAAGAGACCATCACGGTTACACACGCGGTTGATGCATTTTAATTAAGGTCAACTTCAGGTTTTCTACAACCGGACATTAACAAATTCCCATCTACCCATAATCGTGGGCACAACTTTCGAAAGTCCAAATCCCTGCAGGGGTGTCCCAACTTAGCCCATGACAAGCTCTCACGGTCAACGAAGGAATAGACCTCCTCTCGAGACATTCCGATCAGACTCCGTATCCCCGTTCTACAAGACATCGTCGACAATGGTAAAACAAGTCCAGCAACAGCGCCCGAATGTGCCGACAAATCCCGATAGGAGCTGCACATATCTCGTTCTCAGGGCACACTCAGATGAGACTAGCTACGAGTAAAACCAACCCTCAAGTTTCCCCGAGGTGGCCCCGCAGGCAGCTCAGTTCGGACCAACACTCAGAGGAGCACTAGCCCGGGGGGGGGGGGTTAGAATAAAGATGACCCTTGAGCCTGCAAAACCCAAGGGAAGGTGGTAGGTTGTTAGTGCAAATGGTAAAACCAAGGTTGGGCATTGCTGGAGGAGTTTTATTCAAGGCGAACTGTCAAGGGGCTCCCATTATCACCCAACCACGTAAGGAACGCAAAATCCGGGAACATAACACCGATATGACGGAAACTAGGGCGGCAAGATTGGAACAAAACACTAGGCAAAAGGCCGAGCCATCCACCCTTTACCAAGTATATAGATGCATTAATTAAAAATAAGATATATTGTGATATCCCAAGAAGTAAACATGTTCCAACAAGGAACAACATCTCCATGTTCCAACAAGAAATAAACTTCAATCTTCACCTGCAACTAACAACGCTATAAGAGGGGCTGAGCAAAGCGGTAACATAGCCAAACAACGGATTGCTAGGATCAGGTGGGTTAGAGGCTTGGTTTAACAATATGGGAGGCATGATAAGCAAGTGGTAGGTATCGTAGCATAGGCATAGCAAAAGAGCGAGCATCTAGCAAGCAAAGATAGAAGTGATTTCGAGGGTATGATCATCTTGCCTGAAATTCCGCAAGGAAGAAGAACGAGTCCATGAAGAAGACAAACGGACGTAGTCGAACGAATCCTCACAACACGACGTTATCGGAACCAACCCGAAGAAGCAACACCGGAAAGGAGCAAACAATCATGGTAAACAACCACCACATAATCATGGCATGATGCACAACAAGTATGATGCATGTCCGGTTTAATGAGGCATGGCATGGCAAAGTGCACAAGCAATTCTACAAATTAAGTGGAGATCAATATGCAACGAGTTGCATATTGACGAAACACCACAACAAGTTATTTAGTTCGATCTCGTTTAAGTACCCAACAAAATTAAATGTTGGTTAACATGGCAAGAGGTGTAGCATAACAAACTAAACATTTAGGCAAGTTTAAATGAGGCCGGAACAACAAGCAACAATTCCGGTAAATCCCCATATGCATTTAGTAATTAATGCAAACAACAATTTTAAATGTTTAAAAGTTGTTAACATGATGCGGTTGACATGTGCAAGTTTATGCAATTATTTATTAAAAATGCTGACATGATAAGATATGAGGCATTTGTCATCGTGACGGAAACGAAAAGGGGTGCCACGACAACGAATCTGAAAGTGATGCCACGGCAACATATTGGTTTCCGGTAACTCGAATGAGATATCGATGCAAAGGGGAAGTGTGCGGGAGCGTGTCGTGCAAGATGGTGGGGAGATCCCGGTAACCGGGTTCCCCACGAATTAGCGGCAGAAGAGGAGGACCGAGCAAGTGACAACTCGAGCACGGTGCAAACATAGGGTGCCACTCATACAACACATGCAAACGTTCTCGGACGGTCGTCTTGGGGTTATACCTTCGAAGCATGCGTTTCGAAGCGTATCGGTTCGGTGCAAAGTAGAGGAAGTAGACGTTCTCGCCACGTTCATAGTGGTAGTAGTTGTTCTCATGCCATAGTGGAAGTAGTGGTTCGCGTCGATGGTAGTGGTACATAGCAATCATGGATGAACTTGAGGGTCATCGGCAGACGTTCACGGTTCTTCGACAATGGTTGTGGTACACGTTCCGTCGATGTTCGAGTGGCAGTAGTGGTATACATTTCGTAGGCGTTCGAGCCATCGGTAGCGGTACTTGGTGAATCCCGAAACGGTCTTGGCATCTTCGCGCATAGGGGTACTTGGCGTTTTCGTGTAGTCGAACTTGAGGGGTCTCGACATCGTGGTACTTAGCACAATCCGCATAGTCATGCACTTGTCGTCAAGGGTCTTGACGGTCTTAGACAAAACAAAGGGGTACTTGGTGACTCCAATGTCTTCGGGGTGACGGTAGTGGTACACACGAGTCACCATGTAGTCGTACACTTGTCGGAGAGGATCTTGGCGCCTCCAAAGCGAAGCAGCAAAAAAAGGCCTCGGGTCTTGGCGTGTCCAAACATAGCAGAACATGGTATCGGTTGCGGTCATGATCTTGAGGAGGTCAACAGGAGCTGGCATCGCTCGGTCTTTGCGAGGCTGACAGCAGGCCGCGAGGATGCAGCCCTAGGCGCGGTCGAAGCGGGCGTCCTTGCTACGCTCCTGTACCTTTTCGATGTAGAGAGCTTCGGGATGGCGCCTGCGGCAATTGGAGGTCGATGGCGGAGCAGCAGCAAGACGAAGAGCTCGGCGGTCTGGACTCGCCGGTCGGAGACGGGACGCGCACAGCAGGGAGCTCAGCGGCCGGAGCTGATGGTCAACGCCGCCGTAGGGTCGCGGGCACGAGGGCTCGGCAACGCCCCTATTGCCGCTCACGACGAAGAAGGGAGGACCATGGGCGCGCGAGGGGGCACTACCTCGTAGCTGTGGACGCGAGCGAGGGGGAAGGCTGAGAACTCCGGTGACTCAGAGGTGCAGGAAAGGTACGGCGGAGGTCATGGACGAAGCATCAAGGCGGAGGCGCCGCACCATGGCGGGGAGGCGACGGAGGGGAGACAGAGGAGTTGCTGGGGAGGGCGGCCTCCAGGGAAGCAGCGCCGCTGCGGGGACGCGAGGGGAGGAGGAGCTTGGGCAGCTCAGGGCTGCGTTGCGTGGGATCGGGACGAAGGGGTCGAGAGGGAGATGGGGGTCGAGCGGGATCAGGCTCCCTGGCGGCGCGAGGGGATAGAAAGAGGGAGAGAACGAGGGAGTCGGGATCGGCTTAGGGTTAGGATTAGGTGGGATGGCTGGGCCTTGGAGAGGCAAATGGGCCTGCGCTGGAGTCTGGGCCGGCCTGGGCTATCTCTCTTCTCTCACTCTCTCTCTCTTATATCTCCCTTAACAGAAAAGAAATGGCGGGACGAAAAGAAAGAGAGGGATAGGAAAAGAATTAGCCCACGCAAATAATATTCTCGGACTCGCAAAAATGCGCTGGTTCCAAGAAAAATAGGAGAGGCATGATCGCAAGGATTTAATTCAAAATCATTTGAATTTCATTCAAATGGTTTGAACAAGGGCTAGGAATTAGAGGTGTCCAAAAATGTTGAGGTTTTTGGAGGAGCCTCGAGAAAAGAGATGAGAGATATTGGCAAGGTTTGAAGGTCAAAATCGAAGAGGAGTAGACATGGGAATTATTTTTCACGTGTGTTACGATGATTCCAAATTAATGGAATATTTATAATAGCTCCCTAAATATTAGGAGGATAAAGGTATAAAGAGAAGTCACTCTTCCCTCGATTTAAATGGATCGAAGATCCACACAAATTATTTAGTTTAGAAGCAAAAGATTTATGACATGATGCAATGCACATGATGCAAAGATATGAAATGCATGACACGCAAGCAAAAGACGAGGAAACAACAGCGAATAATTGGAGGACACCTGGCGCATCGGTCTCGGGGCATCACAGTACATTGGCGCACAACGGGCACTTGCCGCTATCTCTCCTGCCAATCAAGGACCCAACCGGCTCAGTGATGTCTTGAACAAGCTGTCAATCTTACCCGCCAGGTTCCAAGAAGTCAAGCGATCCTGTGCCAGAGCCAGAGCTTTGACTGCCCTGAGCCGCTCCAAGGCTTGGGTGCTAGATCTAGACCCGGCAGATGTAGCCAGAGGGTACCCCACGGTGAAAGAAGATGGGTCTCTATTTGAACAGGATGACTTTGTTGCTTGCGTGAGGGAGGTGCGACCTCAGGCCACCATTCTCGGAGATGAAACAAATATCGATAAATACCAGCCGGTTTTTGATTTGGAAAATAAGAAGATGGCGACTCCTTCCTACAAAGTAACAGACCTTATCCCGCCAGTTCGTCAGCACACTTTCGCTCCAGAGGTTGATCCAGCTGGATTGATTGACGATGAATCATAGTTTGTTGTTGTGAACGGCTTTGATTGGTCCAATCCTAGCTTTCAATTGATAGAAGGAGGTGAACCGGCGAGGGAAGAGTGAGAACCATCCTTGTGGGCTTTAAGAAGTCTTGTAATAGAATTAGCTTTGAAACACTTCATATCTTGCCTATGCCATCGTGCATAAAATGCTGTCTGTGACTCTGTGCTTCCTTATTTCAATATGTGCATCACAGTCATGGTTATCCTTGTAATATTTCCATTCTATTCTTGTAACAAAAAGGAAATACTTGCTTGGCGGTTTAACACCAAATGGGTCAGAAAACCCGGTTCATGACCAAAAGTTTTATCATAGTAGATAAGCAGAACTAAACGTAAAGATAAAACAGGTTTGAAATAACCTTGGAGTAACACATAAAGAAACTATTCATAAACAACAGTCATACCTGTATCTTCGACCTCTGGACCACCGGTTTATATGACCCGAGTGGTGAGGCTGACGATCCAGTCCTTTTTTGAGAAGTCAATGCTTCTAAATACCTGATGATTCTTATGCCTTGGCGGCTTATTGTCAAATAGTCAAGCCGGCGAAAAGACCATGCTGATTGTTTAAAATTGAGACAATAAAAGACCAATAAAACAAACACCAGGTGGTAAACAATATAAATAACCTTGTAATGAAAGGTTGGGGGTTTCTGATTCGAATACAATCAGTAAACCGGACCAAAGGGGTTAAGCTAAGATTCGAATATGATCAAATAGCCCCCGGTGGCTTTAGCGTTGCGCTGATCAAAAGGGTACCGACATCTATTGGTTCGAATACGACCTATGTTTGAACAGGAAGCCCCCAAATGACCTTGAGAGGTTTTTAACGACCCTGATTCAAATACGATCCAAGTCGGACCCAAGAGGGGTTAAGCTATGATTCGAATACGATCAAGAAGCCCCCTAGTGAGTTTGGCTTTGAGCCGATCAAGAGGGTTACGACAGCTATGTTCTCTTTGGTTCGAATACAACCTATGTTTGAACAGGAAGCCCCCAAGTGACCTTGAGATTTTCAGCTAGATTCGAATACGATCATAAGCTGGACCAAAAAGGGTAGACTTGATTCAGATATGATCAGCTCCTTAATAGTCATTTTAAATAGTAAAAAAGAGTAAAGATTTAAAATCTTTGAAAAGGAAAAGGATAGAGGTCCTGCTTTATTACTTATCATGATATATACAATGTCAAAGTATGTACATGATGAGAGCCGGTGGCTCAGGTGTAGTATGGCCAAAGTTGAGCAATGTTCCACGGCCGACGGGTCTCTTCCTCCGACTTACGTGAGTCTTTGTGCTCTCAAACGTCAATGAGGTAATATGACCCGGTGTTTAAGTTCTTGCTGACCACAAAGGGTCCTTCCCAAGGCGGGGATAGCTTGTGTGCATCTGACAGATCCTGATGAGCCGGAGCACCAGGTCACCTTCTTGCAAAGTCCTGGACTTAACCCGGCGGCTGTGATAGCGGCGCGGGTCCTGTTGATAAATTGCTGATCGAGCTGCTGCTAAGTCTCTTTCCTCATCTAATAAGTCAAGCGCATCCTGTCTGGCTTGTCCGTTATTAGCTTCAACATAAGCCGCCACACGAGGCGAGTCGTGATGGATGTCACTAGGCAGCACTGCTTCCGCTCCATAAACATGAAGAAGGGTGTGTAACTCGTAGATCTGTTAGGGGTGGTGTTAATACTCCACAACACCGAGGGTAACTCCTCTACCCAACAACCCGGCGTCCGTTGTAAGGGAACCATGAGCCGGGGTTTGAGACCTTTTAAGATTTCCTGATTTGCTCTCTCAGCCTGCCCATTGGATTGAGGGTGAGCTACAGAAGAAACATCAAGCCGGATATGCTCACATTGACAGAACTCCTCCATAGCCCCTTGGGATAAATTAGTACCATTGTCAGTGATAATACTGTGTGGAAAACCAAAGCAAAAGATCACCTTTTTCTTGAACTGAACCGCTGTGGCTGCGTCACACTTACTAACTGGCTCCGCCTCAACCCACTTTGTGAATTTGTCAACTGCTACTAAAAGATGTGTCTTTTTATCCTTGGACCTTTTGAAAGGTCCAACCATGTCAAGCCCCCAGACCGCAAACGGCCAGGTGATTGGAATCATCCGCAACTCCTGAGCCGGTACATGTGCTCGCCGTGCAAATTTTTGACATCCATCACACATACTGACTAGATCCTCTGCATCAGCATGAGCCGTCAACCAATAAAAACCATGATGAAAAGCTTTGGCCACAAGAGACTTTGACCCGGCGTGATGACCACAATCCCCTTCATGGATTTCACGAAGTATCTCTTGGCCTTCTGCAGGAGAAACACATCGCTGAAACGCTCCAGAGACGATGCGATGGTATAACTCTCCGTCAGAAATCGTCATTGACTTGGACCGCCGGGTTATCTTCCGGGCCAGGGTCTCATCCTCTGGTAACTCGCCCCGGGTCATGTAAGCCAAGAACGGTACTGTCCAATCTAGGATGATGTGAAGAGCCGCCACCAACTGTGCCTTCGGGTCAGGATCAGCCAAATCTTCCTCTGTAGGTAACTTAACAGATGGGTTATGCAAAACATCCAAAAAGGTGTTAAGAAGCACCGGCTTACGTTGAGACCCCAACCGGCTTAGAGCATCCGCCGCTTCGTTCTTCCTATGGTCAATGTGTTCCACCTGATAACCTTTAAAATGTCCTGCAACAGCATTGACTTCACGGCGATAAGCCGCCATGAGAGGGTCCTTTGAATCCCACTTGCCTGACACCTGTTGAGCCACCAGATCTGAATCGCCAAGACACCGGACCCGGCTCAGGCTCATCTCTTTGGCCATTCGAAGACCATGGAGCAAGGCTTCATACTCTGTTGTGTTGTTAGTACAGGGAAACATCAGTCGCAGCACATAACAAAACTTGTCACCTCGAGGGGAAGTTAACACAACTCCAGCCCCCGAGCCTTCCAATTGTCTGGACCCATCAAAGTGAATCGTCCAATACGTGTTATCTGGTTTCTCTTCTGGCATCTGCAGTTCTGTCCAATCATTAATAAAGTCAACCAGCGCTTGAGATTTGATCGCAGTACGTGGTACATACTTCAACCCATGAGACCCAAGCTCAATGGCCCACCTGGCGACTCGTCTAGTGGCTTCTCTATTTTGAATGATGTCTCCCAATGGAGCAGAGCTAACCATAGTGATTGGGTGACCTTGAAAGTAATGCTTGAGCTTCCGGCTCACCATGAATACCCCATATACGAGTTTCTGACAATGTGGATATCTTTCTTTAGACTCAATCAACACTTCACTGGCGTAGTAAACCGGCCGTTGGACCAGATGTTCCTTGCCAGCCTCCTTGCATTCCACCACAATCGCCACAGTAACAGCTCGGGAGTTAGAGGCTACATATAACAATAGCGGCTCTTTCTCGACCGGAGCATCAAGAACCGGCGGCTCAGCAAGTTGTTTCTTCAGATCCTCAAAAGCAGAGTCTGCAGCATCACTCCAAACGAAATCATCTGTCTTTTTCATCATCTGATACAAAGGCATTGCCTTCTCCCCTAACCGGCTTATGAGCCGGCTCAAAGCAGTGACACGACCCGCCAGCCGTTGAACGTCATTGATGCATATCGGTTTGCCCAGGGAGGTGATTGCCTTAATTTTCTCCGGGTTAGCTTCAATACCTCGCGCGCAACCCGCCGTAGCATCAATGATCTGATCAATACAAGGGAGGGCAAAAGGTTTAGCTGGACAAGCTTTGTTTAAATCAGTGTAATCCACACACATACACCAGGTGCCATTCTTCTTGAGTACAAGCACTGGGTTGGCCAACCACTCTGGGTGAAAAACTTCCACAATGAACCCGGCTGCCAAGAGTCGGGCCACCTCCTCTCCAATGGCCTTGCACCTTTCCTTGTTAAACCGCCGGAGAAAGTGTCTGACTGGCTTAAACTTCAGATCAATATTGAGAGTGTGCTCAGCGAGTTCTCTCGGGACACCTGACATATCAAAAGGTTTCCATGCAAAGATGTCAGGATTCTCGCGGATGAACTCGATGAGCGCGCTTTCCTATTTTGGATCCAAGTTGGCACTGATGATGAACTGTTTGGATGAGTCGCCGGGCACAAAGTCAACCGTCTTGGTGTCATCAGCTGATTTGAATTTCAACATCGGCTCATGCTCCATTGTTGGCTTCTTTAACGACCTCATGTCTGCCGGGTCAACATTATCTTTATAAAACTTTAACTCCTCTGTTGCACAAACAGACTCAGCATACGCAACATATCCTTCTTCACACTCCAGGGCTATTTTTCGGCTTCCATGCACTATAATGGTGCCCTTATAACCCGGCATCTTGAGCTGTAGATATACATAACACGGCCGAGCCATGAACTTGGCGTAAGCCGACCGTCCAAACAGAGCATGATATGGGCTTTTGATCTTAACCACCTCAAAAGTTAACTTCTTCGCCCAGGAATCATATTCATCCCCAAAGGCTACTTCCAGCTCAATCTTACCAACTGGGTATGCCGATTTTGCAGGTACAACACCGTGAAAAATAGTGTTGGATTGCTTAAGACTCTTATCAGTCAACCCCATCCGACGGAACGTCTCATAGTAGAGGATGTTGATGCTACTACCTCCATCCATAAGCACTTTAGTGAATTTATATCCACCGACCTGAGGTGCCACTACCAAGGCTAAGTGACCCGGGTAGTCAAACCGGGGAGGATGATCTTCTCTGCTCCACACAATAGGTTGTTCAGACCACCTCAAATAACGTGGTATCGCCGGCTCAACAGCATTGACAGCCCTCTTATGAAGCTTTTGGTCCCTCTTGCACAAACTAGTGGTAAATACATGGTATTGCCCACTATTCAACTGTTTTGGGTTGCTCTGATATCCGGACTGTTGCTGCTGATTGCCTTGGTCGGGTTGTTGATTGTAACTTCCCTGGTTACCTGTATGGCCTTGACCGTGAAAACCGCTTCCACCTGAACCGGCGCCCGGGCCATGAAAGCCGGCTCCGCTTGAACCGCCGCCAAGCCCGTGACCTCCGTCAAACACGTTTGAATTTTTAAATGCCTTCATGATCGTACTGTCCTTCCACGGATGGGTTGATGGCTTCTCCCGGGTGCCATGTCTTGGGCAAGGTTCATTCAATAGTTGCTCGAGGGTGGGACCTGACCTGCCTGACCAAGGGGGTTGCCTACCCTTGCGCTGTTGATTGTTACCCTGTGTATTGGTGTTAGCCACAAATTCGTCAGCCTTACGTTTATTACCTCCTTGATTTGCCGGGTTATGCTGGTGACCCTTGTCGTTGCTGTTCTTCTTTCCCTTCCCTGTTTTCTCCTCATTAGACAAGGGATCCTTGGTATTATCAGAATCAGCATACTTAACCAGAGACGCCATCAACTAGCCCACGTCATTGCAGTCACGCTTGAGTTGCCCCAGCTTCTGTTTTAGAGGTTCAAAATGGCAATTTTTCTCCAACATCAAGACTGCCGATCGAGCATCCATCTTATCAGATGAATGTATTCTCTCCTTGACCCGGCGCACCCAATGGGTTGTGGACTCCCCTTCCTCTTGCTTACAGTTAGTCAGGTCCACGATTGACATAGGTTGCTTACTTGTGTCCTTAAAGTTTTGAATGAATCGGGCCTTCAACTCCGCCTATGAGCCGATGGAATTGGGTGGCAACCCTTTCAACCAAGTGCGAGCCGTTCCATCCAACATCATGGTGAAGTACATAGCCATCGCTGACCTCCAAAAGCTCCATTGCCATCTCGCAACTCTCAATCCATGCCCCAGGCTGCAAATCGGCCGTGTAGTTAGGCACTTTACGAGTTCCCTTTAAGTCCTTAGGTAAGCGTTCATTACGTATAGCCGGCACCAAGCAATGAACGCCTCCGGTCCTTGTGGCTACTCCTGCCTCAACAGAGGTTGCTGGATAAGCCGGGAAAGTCTGATGAGCCGCCTGCTCAGCTGCCAGTTGAATCGCCCGCTCAGCCTCTTGTCTAATCCTCTCCTGATCTGCTAAGTTAAGGGCTCCCGCCTGCACCGGCTCATGCCTGCGAGGCTGGTTGCGGCGTTGAGCGTTGCTTGACATCTCAGCTGAGTCCATATGCCTGCTATAGCTTGGGCTCCGGCTCGGGCGAGGGGTTGAATGGATTCTGTCTCGACTGTAAGAGTACGTATCCTGCTGTGTCAGAGCTGTCTGAAGAAGCCCCCTCACCCTTCGTGTCTCGACTGCTGTCGGAGAGTCGCCTTCCATCAGGAGAGCCACCAAACGAGCCGACGCAGCAATGAGGTTTTCCAAAGGATTGGAGAAGTGACTCGGCGGGGTTGGCGCATAATGAGGCGGAGCGGTATGCATGCGAGGCGGATCCATGGCCCGCGGCTGAACCGGTGCTCTGGGTGTCGTGATCCGATTTGCCTCCGGCGGGTTACTTGGACCGGCCCCAGGTGTATGGAAAAGGTTCCTAGGATCGAGTGTCAGAGGTATACGTGATTGAGTTTTCTGGTGCATTCTCCTCATGACCTCGTTTGACGCGTTCAGATCCACCGAGACCCAGAAAGTTTCTGCTTGAAGCTGCTAAGCACGAGCGTCCAAAACTGCCCGCTCGATGGCCATCCTGACCTCTTCAGCCGCTAAGTTTTCCTTGACCTGTGCCATCTCTTCGCGCACCCATGCCACCTCCGCATCATGCTGAACTTTATCCGCCGGTGCCACCTCCGCATCATGCTGAACTTTATCCATGAGGTCCATTAGTATCTGAGCCGGGGAGCGCGCGGGGTCTCCTGACCCGGCCGCTGCTGACCCGGTGGTCGTTGCTACCGCGGCCGTGGAGTTCTGCCCGGGCTGGGTGCCTGCCATGAAAACTCCAGCTTGATTTGGCGGCTCAAAGAGGTCCGGAATACTGCTGCCATCGGAACAGCCCCCAAGCATGCCCTCCTGCAGTTGATACAACGAGTCTGTCTCGCCTGTTGATGACGTAGCGTCCGAACAGATGGCCGTCTCACCGCCATCCACTGATCCTTCTGAGTATTCACCTCCATGGATGCAACCCACAAAAGCATGGTTTACGACGGGTCTCGCACGCTGAGCCATCTCAATGATGTTGGTGCAGATGTCCAGCTCAGGGCCTGATTCGCCGATCTGGCCGATGAAGACATGAATCCCGTCGAAGGGGACCCAGTACCCGTACTCAATTGAGCCGGCCTCGGGGCCCCAGCATTCGTTGTCGATGTAGACCTTGCCGCGATGACTCTTGGTCATCCGGACCACAACGTATCCCTTGAGCCCTTCGAAGCTGCCCTTCAAGAACTCAAATCCACCGTGCGCTGGCCCCATGATGGGCGCCAACTGTCGTGGAATAGTCACGGCAGATGTCCTAGCAAAAGGACTTAGTCGTAGGGCCATCGCAACTAGGAAGCTTAAAGGGGTTAATCGGGACAAAGGACACGAGAGGTTTTATACTAGTCCGGCCCCTTACGATGAAGGTAAAAGCCTACGTCTAGTTGTGTTGGAATTGTTGGGGTTTCGATAATCCGCCGGCTTGGTTCTCGATCTCCTGTTTCTTGCCCTAAGCTGCCACCGGGTCGTCCCCTTATATACACGCGTCGACACCTGGCGGCCTACAGAGTCCCGGCCGGCTCATAAAGTGTGTCCGGCTCGATGACTTATTTTACATGCCTTTCCTTACGAGTCTTTCTTTACATACGACGGTTTACAATATTGGGCCTTAAGCCGCCTCTGGGCTTAGGCCTTCTATAGGCCTTAATAAACTATCACCTTGAATGTTTATTGGGCTTCCTTTGTGATCCATCATTGGGACTGACCCGGCCCCTCCTGGGCGGGTCATAACTGATAGCTATATCCCCAACAAGTTCACTTTCAGGAATTTGATAGACTTGTTGTGAGTCTTGCGCTCAGTTTCTTCAAGAATAGCAACGGGGTGCTCATGATAAGACGGGTCTTCTTGGAGATCAATCTCTTTGAAGTTGATGGTGTGCTCAAGCATCTTGAAGCACTTGCGAAGCTGTGACACGTGAAACACGTCGTGCACATTTGCAAAGTTGGATGGAAGCTCAAGTTGATAGGCGAGATCGCCTCTTTTGCCAATGATCTTGAAAGGACCCACATATCTAGGGGCAAGCTTCCCTTTGATACCGAAGCGACGAGTGCCTTTCATTGGAGAGACACGGAGGTAAACATGGTCTCCAATCTCAAAAGCCAAGTCACGATCCTTGCTATCATAGTAACTATTCTGGCGCGATTGCGCGGCTTTGAGATTTTCACGGATGACTTTGCACATTTCTTCAACCTCTGTGATTAAGTCATTGCCAAGAAGTTGGCGTTCACCGTCTCTGACCAATTAAGAGGGGTACGGCACTTTCTGCCATAGAGAATCTTGAATGGGGCCTTGTTCGAACTCGCTTGGAAGCTGTTGTTGTAGGAGAACTCGGCATATGGAATACAATCTTCCCACTTCATACCGAAAGAAATGACACAAGCCCTGAGCATATCTTCAAGGATTTGATTGACTCGCTCGACTTGTCCACTAGTTTGAGGATGGAAGGTTGTGCTGAAGCGAATGTTGGTGCCCATGGCCTTCTGGAAAGAATCCCAGAACATAGAAGTAAAGATGCTTCCACGATCTGAAGATATCAACTGCGGAATGTCGTGCAAGGAGACAATCCTGGAGGTGTATAGCTCTGCCAACTGAGCTGTTGTGATAGATTCTTTGATAGGAAGAAAATGAGCCACTTTTGTAAGCTTGTCGATGACAACAAAGATAGCATGATTGCCACGCTTGGACTTGGGCAATCCAGTCACGAAGTCCATCTCAATATGGTCAAACTTACATTCTAGAATAGCAAGAGGTTGGAGGAGACCAGCTGGTCGTTGGTGTTCTGCTTTCACTCTTCTGCAGACATCACATTCATTCACGAACTGAGCAATTTCTCGCGTCATTCGAGTCCACCAATACGACTGCTTGAGGTCATGGTACATCTTTGTACTTCTAGGATGAATGGATAGGAGGGAATTGTGAGCCTCGTTCATAATGACTTTCCAAAGATCACCTTTAGGAACCACAATTCGATCCTCGGAGAATAGAGTATATTTGCCATCAAGGCGATAGCACTTGTACTTGGGTTGGTTCTTGGCAATCCCATTTTTCACCTTCTTCACCATGGCATCAAGAAGTTGTGCCTCACGAATCTGATCTTCCAAAGTAGGAGAGACTTGTAGGTTGGCAAGAAAGCCTTGAGGAACAACTTGGAGATTCAATTTGCGGAAAGCTTCACAAAGGTCCGGTTGGAAGGGCTTGAGAATTAGGTTGTTGTAGCAAGCCTTCCTGCTCAAAGCATCTGCAATGACATTGGCCTTGCCTGGAGTATATTCAATACTCGGATTGTTCTCTTGAATCATTTCGACCCAACGAGTCTGCCTATGGTTGAGGTTGGGCTGAGTGAAGATGTACTTGAGGCTCTTATGATCAGTGAAGATGTCCACTTTCCTTCCCAACAAGAGATGTCTCCACATTAATAGAGCATGGACAACTGCCGCCAACTCGAGGTCATAAGAACCATAGCTTGTTCTGAATGTTGTCTTGGGGATATCTTGTTCACGAATGCGAATCTGATGATAGCCCATACGAAGGTCAAGCTTGGAGAAAACTTGAGGACCTTTAAGTTGCTCGGAAAGCTCATTGATGTTGGGAAGTGGGTACTTGTTCTTTGTGGTCTTGTTATTCAATGGGCGGTAGTCGACACAAAGTCGGTCCATGCCATCACTACAAAAAAGACACATCCGTGACATTTTGGGCCGAACGAAAAAAATTTCTATCATACATATGACACTTTTATGATGATAATTGTGACAAAACCCGATATCATCATAGATGTGGTGGGCTCCTACTTCTATGACAAAAAATCATGACAGAAAATTGGCTTTTCATCCTGGGCGGGCTGGAGACGCAGCTGCATGACATTCTTTGGGCCGTCCATGACGGAAAAAACCATGGTAGAAGCAAGGGGGAGGAAAATTTTGGGGAGTTCCCGGTTACGGTGGGAGGTCGGGGGCCGAGCAATGCGCATTTCTCTCGTACACGTACGCGCGTGTGTGCGAGGCATTGGCTCTAAATGAACCCGAGCGAGGCGTTGGGCTCTCACTGAACCCGAGCGATTGCACTGCAGGCTAGCTACGCGTTACTGAACCCGAGCGATCGATCGATGGCTGTTAACTGAACCCGATCGAGCGATTCCTTCGCTACTGCTGCTAACTGAAGCCGATCGATGCTACCTCTGGATGAACAGTGAGCATTGCGGGGGGATTTGGATGAGCAGTTCCCGGTGGGGGTGGATGAACAGGACCCCGTGGTGTTGCCTCTGGATGAACAGGACCCCGATCGATCGAGCCGGTTGGGGCTGGATGAACAGGACCCCGTGCAGGGTTGGATGAACAGGACCACCCCGTGGAGGGTAGGATGAACAGTAGCCCGTGGAGGGGTGGTTGAACAGGAGCCCGTGGAGAGGGGTGGTTGAACAGTAGCCGGTGGAGGCTGGATGAACAGGAGCCCGTGGATGAACAGTCGCAGGTGGAGGCTGGAGGAGGTCGACGGTGGATGAACAGTAGCTCGTGGAGGCTGGAGGGGGTCGACGGTGGAGATGAACAGTATCTCGTGGAGTCCCGTTTTGCGGTACGCCACACCCCTCCCGATGAACAGGATCCCCGTTTCGACTGTAGTGCTCCAACACAAGTCTGTTTCATCCGTTTTGCGGTACGCCACACCCCTCCCGATCAACAAGACCCCCGTTTCGACGGTAGGAGGTCCGTTTCCTCCGTTTTGCGGTACGCTAGACCCCTCCCGATGAACAGGATCCCGTTTCGAACGTGGTCGGTCGAACACGAGGCTGTTTCCTCCATTCTGCGGTACGCCAGGCCTCGTTTCCATCGCATGTTCCGTCCAAGCCCTCCCGATGAACACGACACATTTCGTTGCCTCCCCATGAACACGGCGCATTCCGTTGCCTCCCCATGAGCACGACAACGACGCTGTTTCTCCGTTTCGACCCAGCCATGTACACGAGCCCTGGTCATACGTATGCGCGAGTAGGCGTTCGAGACCCCGCCCGTATGTACACATACGTGGCCGTATTTTCTTTCTTGCACCCTGGCCGTTGTACGTACGTGTACATGCTACGTGCGCGCCTCTACTACGACACGTGCGCGCCTCTACATCGACTAGTATATATGTACGTACACGTTCGCGACCAGAATGACAACGCTACGTACGCTTCGACCAGGTGGGTCCCGACTGTCAAGCACTTCCTTGCGTGCGAAGATGTAGCTGGTGGGTCCCAGCAGTTAGGGGGCGAATCGTTTTTTTTTTGCCCGGACGCACTTCCTTGCGTGCGAAGCTGTAGCTGGTGGGTCCCAGCGGTCAGGGGGGAAACGTTTTTTTCGCGAAATACGGTGGCCCGTCCGGTGGGTCCCCGCTGTCAGGTGGAGGAATAATTATTTTGCACATAATAAGGAGGCACTTCCTTGCTGCGGCCGTGGACCCAGCTGTCAGCCTCTCCACGTACAGTCCACGTCCGATGGAAGTCGTTCCTTGACCACGTTGACCACGCCGCGCCGAGAGCACCAGGGTGGTGGACGACGGCAAGGCCTAGGAAGGGGACGACAGGGAGCCGGGGAAGACGCGGCAGTGGAAGCCCGCGCGGAGAGGAGTACGAGGGTTCACTGGTTCGGCTACGGTGTGAGGCTGCCGTCGCCGCAGGGCCTGGCCAGCGGTGGGAATAGTAGGGGCGGTGAGGCCTCTGCGGCAGCACAGCCGGCCACGGGAGGCAGGAGCATGCGGCACGACCGGCGCTGCTTTGGGCAGCTGGAGCAAGAAGACCAGAGGTTGAAGAAGCACTACGACCGTTGGATGGACATCGTACGGTCACTGGAGCTAGAATCATTCATATTGACTAAAGTTGACAAAGGCCCCCGTCCCAGTCAACATAGTAGGCCCACAAGTCAGCCTCCCACCATGGTGGGTCCCAGCTAGCAGGGGGAGTATTCATTTTTTTGTGCGTAATAAGGAGGCACTTCCGGTGGGTCCGAGCTGACAGCGAGGGGAACATTTTTTTCGCGAAATACGCTGGCCCGTCCGGTGGGTCCGAGCAGTCAGGGGGGAAAAGTTTTTTTCGCGTAATAAGGTGGCCCGTCCGGTGGGTCCCTGCTGTAAGGTGGAGGAATAATTATTTTGCGCGTAATAACGAGGCACTTCCTTGCGGCCGCCTGGACCCAGCTGTCAGCCTCTCCACGTACAGTACTCTTCCGATGGAAGTCGTTCGTTGACCACGCCGCGCCGAGAGCACAAGGGCGGTGGTCTGGACGACAGCGAGGCCTAGGAAGGGGATGATGCGGAGCCGGGGAAGACGCAGCAGTGGAAGCCCGCGCGGAGAGGAGTACGAGGGTTCACTGGTTCAGCTGCGGTGTGAGGCTGCCGTCGCTGCAAAATAACAGGGGATGTGGGTGAGTGGAGGGATGGCCTAGCCAGCAGTGGGAGTAGTATGGGGGCGGTGAGGCCTCCGCGGCAGCACAGCCGGCCACGGGAGGCAGGAGCAAGCGGCACGACCGGCGCTGCTTTGGGCGGCTGGACCAAGAAGACCAGAGGTTGAAGAAGCACTACGGCCGTTAAATGGACATCGTACGGTCACTAAAGCTAGAAACGTTTATTATTGACTAAGTTGACAAAGCCCCTGGTACACTCCAACTGAGTAGGCCCACAGGTCAGCCTCCGAAATGGTGCGCCCCAGATGCCAGGGGGAGGAATCATTTTTTGGGCGGCCGAAGCTAACAATATCCGAGATTGAAGAAGCACGACATCCGTTGGATAGACATCCAACGGCCACTGCTGCTAGAACCATGTGTTGACTATAATAAGTTGGCAAAGCCTTGCATACGCGTCAACTTTTTTTAGGGGACGCGTCACTTAGTAGGCCCACAAGTGTGTGGCAGAGAACTTATAGCCCATTTGCATTTTGTAAGAATGTACAGCCCATTTTGGAATTCAAATGGAATTTACAACAACCCATTTACAGTTTGTTAAAAGTACAGCCCATTTTCTAGCTAGGACAATGATTAATAATTTCAACCAACCGTTGAAGACAGAATTCAATAAAATTTCCCACATTTTGATGGGCTCCGAAATATTTTTATCCCGAAATTTCTAGTCAGATTAAATATAAATTTGTATTACGTAAAAATCCAACGAAACATTGCGCGCGCATCAATGAAAATTTAAGATTTTCAAAATCCATAAATAATATTTTATAAACTAATTTCGTGTTTGGTGCATTTTTTATAGTTACTGCCCAGTTTGTATAATTACAACCCATTTATTATTTTTTAAAGCTCATTTTCCTATTAAGCCTAATGCATCCCTCCTAGGAAAGATTTGTGGCCCAGCGGGGCGGAGAATAACAAGTTGACCTTGCCTGGGTATTCCTCAAAAAGACGTATAGCTGGGCTAGCCATTTTCATCTTGAAAAAATTAGTATCTGGGTTGGATATCTGGCCTGGGCTAGACGGGCCACAGCCCGCCCAGTTAATACCCTGCTCTCCTCTGAACAACAACGAAATCATCACCAAGAAAAACTTTGCAGTGCTCATGCCTCAAAAACACAAATACTGCTCGAGCTGCTTGGTCCCAGCTGTCGGCCGCACCTTGTGCAATTCTCTCGTTTATATTGACTAGATAGGTTGACAATGGTGTGGGACCGTGATGTCACGAAACCAGGAGAAAGCAAAAAAAATAGTTGTACATAATAAGGAGGCACTTGCGTACGTACGGCTATGGCCCTAGTGGGTCCCTAGTGTCATCCAGTCAAAATAAAGTCATTTCCTAAATCTTCATGTTTGTTGACGATGTTAACAATGCTCGGCGCCATGGCGGGTGCAACAACTCGAAGGACAACGGAGAGGGCCTCGCGGGCCCTACGGAAGGTCTGATACAGCGCCCGCTACTCATTCAGGAAGCCAGGATCATCGGACACCTATGAGCACCTTCGAGAAACTGAGACGGCATGAAATGGTAAGGCCGCGCTTGGGAGCTCTGGTTTATTTCAAACATGTATTAACATAAAAGTGTAATTTACTCGTCATCGAAAACAATGCGTAAAATATAGGCGTAATGAAACCGAGGGCCCGAGGTCTGTAAGTAAAACCGGCGGGTTACGCGTGTAATTTGAGAGACCAGTGTATATTTTACAAGCACCGCTATATGGACGACATTACCAGACGATACATGCATGACGTGCGTATCATGCCATCCATGGGCAAGGCTGAAACAGCAGCTAACGGCTGGATTAGCAATCGTCCGAGTGTCGTTCAGCGTTTTTATCGTGTGTCAAGTACTTCCGATATTTTACTAGTCGAAATCGACCAACCAAGCGCCTTCGCCCGAGACCATCTACTTTAATTACAAGCGTCAGTTTTACAAGCGGTTTTGGTTGGAAAATGACGATCCAATCATGGCCTAATATCATGAGTTGGTCGGAAGATCATATGGTTTCACGTCTAACCTACCCGACTTGTCGTATAGGCTATGAATGAAACATCAGACGATGAACTTCTTAAGCACGGAAACAACAGAAGAGGATGATCTTCTTAACAAGCAAATCACTGGCATTAGATCGACATGCAAAACAATACGAAGCATTATTCTCAGGAGGCACGGTGAACAGCTCGTGATGCCGCATGCCACAACATTCCAAGCTCAACTTTGCAATCAAACACAAGGCCTGGCATTACATAGACAATATTCAGAACAAACTCTTAACACAGGAATATCTCAGCAGAGTAACTATTTACTTCTAAACTGAACACAAGAATAGGAAAAAACACTCGACGCTGCTCACAGCAAGGGCGTCCCACTCAAAAATATCAAATGCATGTCTTCTGGTTAACATCAATGAGCAAATTTTGACAAGGTTTTCCAATTCCAATATATTAAACTAACGTCTTCTTGCTAACATCAATGATTAAACTTTGACAAGCTTTTCCCATTCAAAATATGTAATGCCTATGATCGTGGAGTCCTGTCGTAGCTTTTATACTTGTTTGGGCACTTTTTGCCCAGGGCACTCCATGTATTGTTAAATTGCCAATGGTATCTGCAGACTAGTCATGTCACCGGTGTCTAATAATACTCTGTAAAGCTTCTCGGTCATTCCTTCTGTAATGCAGTGCAAACAGTGACTGCTTCTTTCTGCAAAGTGGAACGACCAACTAGACCCAGTAATGCAGCAGTTTGCCTTACACATTGGCTCCTTTTGTGCAGTTCAACTAAAATCGAAGTCGGAATAAAACCGAGCTTTAATTTTGATATCCCTGTAAGCAACAATAGGTATAAGGGAAACAATTACTAAGAAATAACGGTTGATGACTTGTACTCACAGAAGAAAAGCATCTACCGATGTACTTTATCTTAATGGAAAACAAAGCAGGAGAGTAGCAATTCTCCATCAGTGTGATTCATTCATATTGACTAAGACATTATCTTAACAATGCCTTGTTTCAACATGTATAAAGAACGACAAAGCTTATAAAGGGGGTGATGGTGAATTTGTTGTAATAAAGCAACAAGCATCATGTCTGGGTTGGTCCCATTTTTGTTCACTACTTAATGGGAAAAGACAACAATACAATAGCTTCAATTCATCATTTATTTAAAACAGTACCAATACAAGTAGCACAGCATCTCAAAACACACTGCACGATCATGTGGATGAAGGCAAGTACCAACCTGTCATGACGTGCACAAGATCACGTACGAATCTGCCAACACGAATAGGAAATCCAATCTCGTTTTGTGCAGTTGCAGTGAAATCAAGCAAAGTGTTTCGCATAGCGAAGCAAAATGTCACAATAGCAACAAGTTGAATAGATATCCCTGTATAAACAGAGGCAAAAAAAGAATCAATTACTGGCTAATAAAGGAGGATGAAACATGCGGCCATAAAAATGGTAATCCCGCCAATCCCTAACAAGTGTTGCAGTTTTGAAATAAGATTCAGTAGTTAATTCTAAGAGTGGCATCAATTACTGGCTTATAAAGGGGGTGATGCTGAATTTGTTGTAACAAAGCAACAAGCATCATGTCTGGGTTGGTCCCATTTTTGTTCACTACTTAATGGGAAAAGACAGCAATACAATAGCTTCAATTCATCATTTATTTAAAACCGTACCAATACAAGTAGCACAACATCTCAAAGCACACTGCACAATCATGTGGATGAAGGCCTGTACTGACCTTTCATGAGACGACCAACATAAAATACGAAACTACCAACACGAATAGGAAATCCAATCAAGTTTTGTGCAGTTGCACTGAAATCAAGCAAAGTTGCCGGTGTGACATTTAAGTTTTCTATAGCAACAAGTTGAATAGATATCCCTGTTTTAAGAGGCAAAAAAGAAAACAATTACTGGCCAATAAAGGAGGATGAAACATGCGGCCACAAAAAGAAGCATCTACCTTATCTTGATGGAAAACAAAGTATAGGATAGTGGCATTTCTAAAATGGTTGCATTGATTCATATTAGCAGAAAAATTCTTTTAAAACAAATCAGTAGTTAATTCTGAGATTAACAACAGCAAAATAGCTGCATGGGACATGCCAGCACCATGTGCGTCCACACGTATAAATGGGTGATGCAGAGTATGTAGCCAAGCAGCATATATGCGCTGGTCCCATATTTGTTCTCTTTGAACCTTCTTCCTATGTGAGGGCAGCAAATCTAGTCGTGCACAAACTACCCGACCCCCCAGTTTCTTTCCCTTTTCAACAAAGAGATCGGTTCCTTACAGATGTGTGCACTGGGTTACCCCCTTTTTCCCTTTTCGACCTACAAAGCGGCTGGATAGCCAGTCTATACTACTTTCCGCCCCTCCTTTCCTCATTGAACCATGTCCTAGATTCTTACTCCAGCCCACCGCACCCTTCATTCCTCTTTGAACCAAGACCTAGATTCGACTACAGATCGGAAAAGATCCACATGCAGCTAGGGCAACGACGGTTTTAAAGAAACTTATACCTTAGGGGGTCATCGGGATGTGGCAAGGCGTGCGGTGGGAGGCCGGATCTGCCCACACTAAGTATGGCAGCGAGGAAGAAGGGGTCGGTCGCCCTCCCGCACAGGCGCTGGGTGAAAGAGAACAACACAGCCGACAGTGGATTGCCTCCCTCGCCGAAGGCGATAGAGTGAACGCTGCACCTCCTCCCCTTCCCAGTGCGACGGGATACGGACGCCTCCTTCACCAGCGGTGAGGGGGGAGAGAGAGACAAGATGCCAATGCAGTCTTGTTTAGATCTGGTGAAGAGAGGGTGAGAGACTGTGAATATAGCAAACCCTAGCAAATGTATCTAGACTCATTTTAGTGCTAGATACCTCCGTATCTAGACAAATCTAAGACAAGTAATTCGGAACGGAGGGAGTAACATATATGTAGTGTGGCAAGCGTGTGGAGAGTGCAAACCCTAGCGAACAAGCACTGAGGCTCCCGCTTATATATATACTACTGTAGTACGGACTGAGCACCGGTGCCTTCACTACACCTGCTTTTGGTTGTATGACAGGTGAGCCAGCCACATTTTGGGCCCACCGGTCGTAAAACCCTAGCGAAAATTGCACCAACGTGAAAGACGACTGCTTCTCTAACGCAACCAAGGTGAACTGATGAAGGATATCATCTTTGTGTGTAACAAGCAAAGAGCACTCATGGAAGACGGCTTGTTTTTCGTCGAAAATCGATCAGCTTCACCAGCCGACACAACCATGAGGCGCAACCATGAGCATCGATAGGTCATCGTGGTGATGCATCATCCATTTGGCATCAAGTTTGGTTGAGGCACCTAAGAAGTTCGACAAATCCTCACTATGGTCTGTTTCTTCTCAGTAATCAAGCTCGAGGAAGGAAGAACCACGTGGCAGAGGACAGTGAGGCGGAACAACAATGGCCATCCAATTTTGTGCAGTTCCACTAAAATTGAGGAAGACATGCCCGGGTATGGAGACACGCATCGCTGTTTCCAAAAATATAAAAAAGGGTTAGCAACGATATCTCAATTGTCAATAAGAATTAATGAAAAGTACACCAACAAACATAAGCATCATAATTATCTTGATGGGAACTAAACCAGGATACCCGAGAAAAAAAGCATTTCTTCATTTAACCAGTGATAGTACTACCACCATATGGACAATGACCGCACAACCACCATGTACTTTTTGTCGAAACAACATGTATACCTCCACCGAGGCATAAATCAGGACAACTTTTTGAGTGGCATTTCCTCTATAATAGTACTAGTAGGTGATGTTGGACCAGCCGACGAACCCTAGCTACAATGCATGGGGAGCTGGGGAGTAGTCGCATAGAAGAAAACCCGCACACAGCGACCTGGGGAGCTGGACCAGTACAAGAAGTTATACCTCAGGTGGGCGAGATGTCGTTTAGGCGGGCGGGTGGGATCTGCCCACACGACGGCAGCGAACAAGGGCGCGGAGGATCTTTGTCCGCGCCAGCGCCGGCTCTGAGAGGACGGTGCGCATCGGCTTCCTCCGTCGCCGACGGCGACAATGTCAACGCTGCACCTCCTCACCTCCCGCAGCGGACGGCATTCAGCCGGATCTGTGACCACCGGTGAGGAGAGAGATAGAGTGGACACTGTCATCTTGTTTTGATATGGAGAGGGTGAGAGAGCGAGATGCGAGAAACTCTATCAAACAAGTGGCTATAATGGAGTAAAAAAATCTCTCCATAGCAGTGGTTTTAAATAGAATATGCGCGAGGCTATAATGGAGTAAAAAATCTCTCCATAGCAGTGGTTTTAAATAGAATACGCGCGTTCCCGGAAAAAAGAAACGAAAACTGGCGGACAATTTTTTATGGGTCTGTCTAGGACACATCTAGATGTGACATAGTTATGTCACATATAAGTTGATGTCCACTCTGTTTGTGGCCTATTCCTAGTTTTTTTGTTTCTTGTTGCTACATTATATACTTGTGGGAGCTTAGATGTGATATCCTTAAATAATATCTAGATGTGAATTAGACAAACTGATTTTCTAACGTACCAAGAAAGAAAACTCGATCAAAAACACGCCCCCGCTTCCAGGTCGCGAGAGTCGTCGCGCACACACACATAGACATAGACATGCATATCCGTGTTTCTGTAAAATTCCATTTCCATCTCCATCTCCAATCATATTTGTCCAACTGGCACATTATTTACGTTGTTAATTATATACGCAGCAATATTAACGTACATCGTCTCTTGTTTGCGCACGTCCGGACCGCTGCCACGGCCGGTCCTGACCAACCCGAACCCTCTTCATCACCCATGCGTGCTTCCCGCCCGAAACGGTCAGTGCCGCATTCATGCCCGGCCAGAGCGGACGCGACCTCTCACTGGCGCCGGCATTGATTGCGGCGCGCTAGCCGAGAGAGCGTCGCCCGCGCCGCTTCCGGGTGCACACGGCTGCTCCGCTTCAAAGGTCGCAATAGCCGGCTACAACATGTGTGATCTCTTCCAGTAGTAAGTTCTTGGGAGTCCATGCTACAGCTAGCTGTCCTCCCCCAACTCATCAATCTCTTCCAGTAGTGCTAGTACTCCATGGCGTGATCCATCGACAAGCAGGCAGGAAAGTTACGGTATACTAGTCGGTTTGTGGTGAGTGGCATGCCGAGCGACCGTGTGGGGTCGAGTCGTGGAGGAGGGTGAGACACGAACACGACAGGCGTGATTTAAACGTTGGTTTTGCTCGATGGCGCGATCCAACGAAATGAAATGTTGGTTTCTCTCCGTTTCCATTTTTTCTCCAGAAAAACGGAAAATTTTCCACTCCATTTTCATTCCTATTCCAAGGTTGCCCCGTTACAACATTCCATCAAATACAAAGGAAAACTAACACGCATGCTGATGCATCTCAATGATTCACAGATCATAGCCAATATTTACTTCACAACTAAAGAAAAAAGTTGTGAGAGCGTGTACGATAGAAAAACTACTGATGGGGTCACTACAACTTAAACCCTAAACCCTAAATATGATTTAATTTCCTGGCCAGGTAGAACCTGTCGAAGGAAAGACGGCTGGCACCCTCGGATCATACGATGCTTTTGTGCAGTTCCACTAAAATCGACCTGAGCATCCCTGATGGCAAAGATATTGAAGAAGTGTGATTAGAATAATAGTACTGGCACTAGTTCATGAGACATAAACTCATCACAAGTAGAAGCCGATAGAAGTAGAGAAAGATCGACATGGAGATGGAGCTACGGCAGTGGAGCAAGCCGGCTCCAAAAGGAAGATGGACTACCTGGGACGTCGGGCTGTAGCTAGAAGGGCGGTTGGGACGCGGCATCGGCCCATACCGCGGTGACCCCCGATTGGGACGCACCGACTGTGGGTTTTCTTCCTCACCGATGTCGATCGCGTCTACGCAGAACATTGTTCCCTTCCCCCAGCTGCGGGAACATGCCCGTCATTCTATGCTTGTGAAGAGAGCAACCTAAGCAAGCAGGCTTGTAGCTTAGGCTCCTGTTAGTGTATATATAGTGGTTTTCTTTTTCTCTCCATATCAACCATTTTATATTGCGTACGTGTCATTCAAGAGTGAAATGATGGTTGCTTCTTCCGACTAACTTACTGTGTGATTTGACTGCTCCTTAGTGGCCCCTACAAGTACTCCCCCTACGTGTATGCAACAGTCACACGTACACATGGACGCAAAAACGCGCGCGACGCCCTAATGCATGCATGTCCGAGCACACGACGGAACACACACGGTCACGCTCAAGTGCTCAACCTACACGTGCATGCACACACATACTCAGTCAGGGTGAGCTAGTGACCATATGAACACCGGAAAATATATATATTGAGCGCAATGAGCGTATTATGAAGTCCACTGACCGTATTTTTACAAATTTACAGTGACAGACAGTGTATTTATCTCGTTTGAAATTAAGCCATATTAACCAGAGAGGAGGCAGCATGGACTAGCATTACTTTGTTGTGTCCCGTCAACTTGCCGAACAAGGAGAAGGTTGCAGGGCGGGAGAAGCTTGCGCACGATGGCTCGCAGGACAAGGAGAAACTTTTGACTAATGCAAGCTCTCCCTCGCTCAGGCGGTGGACGTGCAACAGTTAATTCGGTGTCAGATTGCCAGAAGCACACACTATACTACTAGTGCTATTATTGTTCGACTTCCCGAACAGCCAAGCGCAAAGTTTACTAGTACTACTACTATAGTCCATATAGGTACGTAATATACTAGTACTAGGAACCGGATGGAGGAGCATCTGCACTCTTATTATAATTTTAAAATGTGATAAAGCAATCTTTAACACATTTGGTTCTCTTCGAGGGTTCTCGCATGTGATAATGGAAGTTGATTGCATGGAACACTCGGCACAATTCTCGCTTAATTCTGGCTCATATCATGTTACAAATAGTAGCACTTAGTAATATTTCCTCTTTTTTTGTTATTCAGCATGTAAACAGGTCAGCAAACCTTGCGGTGCATCTTCGTGCGGACCGTGCTTGCTGCACTTTGAATGTGGCCGAGAGCTGGCTTGATGAAACACCTCGCTTCCTACTTCTTTTTTTGCGGGGTACCTCGCTTCCTAGTGACCAGTGTCTTGGCTGATCGTCCTAAGAATGCTTATATATGAATAAAGCTCTCTCATTTACCCGCAAAAAAGATTAAGCCATATTAACCGGAAAGGAGGGAGTATGGACTAGCACTACTTTTTGGTGTGTCCTGTCAACTCGCAGAATGAGGAGAAGCTTGCAGGACAAGGTGAAGCTCGCTTACGCCTTTTGACTAATGCAACCTACCTCGGTGGACATGCATCAGTCCATTCAGTGTCAGATTGTCAGAGGCATACACTGTAGTACCCAACATGCGGAGTACCATCATTGTTCGACTTCACGAAGGGGCAAAGAGCCAAGTGTAGTAGTACGCGTACTTGGTTTTGCACCTTCATACTACTCCACCCTCCGTCACAGTTTACAGGGCGTGCTTCATTATGATGCATTTCTCTCAATGCATTTCCACCACCAGAGAGACTTTAGATGCGTTTGGTATAATGCTCAATTAATTAGGGTGTGGTAACCGCAATCAAGTCCACAATTTTCTTTCCATGTACTGTACTACTACGGAGTGCATGCATGTGTGTACCCGGGGTGGAAGCACTGAATGCATGTGTGTACGCATTATTCCCTCTAGTAATAGACACCGTGCTATAACTACCAAAGCTATTTTTCAGGCTGATCGCTAGTCGCCTTGGTCCCACAGATTTTTTTTTCTTTTTTCTGAAGCGTGCTATATAAATAGTGACGGATGGAGTAGTATGAGCGGATTCAAAGAAGAGCGTATTGATGGTTGCTTCTTCAGAGCAACTTACAGTGGGAAAGGTGGGGCTTATGATTTGACTGCTCATTACTCACTATTAATGCGGCGCAACGACCGGGCTGAGTCTCCCATGCGGTTGTGCACTACCCCCTCGGTTCTTAAATATACTCCGGACTATTTGTATTTCTAGAGATTTTAACGAGTGACTACTCTCTCTCAAATATTTGTCTTTTTAGAGATTTCAAATGGACTGGCACATATGGATGTATATAGACATATTTAGAGTGTAGATTCACTCATTTTGCTCCGTATGTAGTCACTTGTTGAAATCTCTGTTAAGACGAATAGAATATTTAGGAACGGAGGGAGTACACATACGAAGCAAAATGAGTGAATCTACACTCTAAAATATGCCCATTTGAAATTTGTAAAAAGACAAATATTTAGGAACGAAGGAGTATAATTTTGTGCATGGCACATGGACCCGGATGATGAAGAGGCTTCTGGCAATGCTATCAAGCTTCCATCATTTGTTTACATAATTGACGTACTATACAAATAATTTTCCAGCGACATGAAATTGTACAATGGTGTGAGCTTTCAGCTTTTGTTTCGCGTGTCTTGCCATCGATGCTCTTTTGAAAACAATTAAAAAACTAACTTCCTTGCTAATGCATGTCAATTATTAGCAGATCAGAGCTAATAATTACATCACAACTGAAGACAAAGTTGTGAGAAGGTGTTAAATTAAAATTGATCCATGCTTTCATTGGCAGCAACGTCCCCCCAGCTCTGTCTAAATCAACAAGGCATGTTGGGAAAAAAGTAGTTGTCTGGAGCATGCAACATTCCGATCATTTTGTGCAGTTCCACTAAAATAGAGCTGAGCGTCCCTGTTCCAAAGATATCAAGTGTGATTACGATAATAGAGGACTGCTGATGAAACAATAAACACACAAATAGAAGCCGGTCACCTTTGCAGTCTCTCTTAAGACTAACTAGTTGGAGAAGATTAGGCTCGGAGTTGGATGAGGAGGATAGAGCAAAACCAATATCCCTTTGTGCAGTCGCACTGAAATGTAGAGACGTTGCCCGTGTGACATTTTAGTACAACTACACAAAACACTCTTAAGAAAAAAGTGATTTGTGCAGTTCACCAAAAGGTCGCAATAGCAACGACGTGAAATGGATAGCCCTGTTTGCAAAAAAGAGGTAGAAAGGAAACAATTACTGGCCAATAATAGTTGATGACACATGTGACGCCAAAAAAGAAGCATATTCCTTATCCTAAGGGAAGATAACAACACGGTTGTGTTTGTCTAAAACGGTGTGAGGACGAGAATGCAATATGGAAAGTACGCCGGACGAGCGACGTTTTGGGCAAAGAACTATGGAAGATCCACATGCAACGACATGGGAAAACGGGCAGTGGAGCAAGGCCGGAGGGGATACATGGAGGTCGTCGGGATGTAACTAGGTGAGCGGCGGCGGGCAGAAACTGCGAGCAGGTGGCATAGGCCCTGCCGCGCCGGAGCTTGGTCAGAGAGAATGACATGTACCGCAGATCGGGACATGCTGCCTCGGCGCCCTCGAACGGAGAAACGATGCACTTCCTCCCTTTCCCCCGGCAGACGGGATGCGGCCGGATCAGTGACCAACGGTGAGAGAGAGAGGCCACCGCACTCCCTTTCCCCCGGCGGACGGGATGCGGCCAGATCAGTGACCAACGGTGAGAGAGAGAGAGGCCACCGCACTCCCTTTCCCCCGGCGGATGGGATGCGGCCGGATCAGTGACCAATGGTGAGAGAGAGAGAGGCCACCGGAGCCTTGTGTGAGATACTCTGAAGAGCGGACTACCTTTTCCTCCATAGAAATCATTTTATATTCTGTGTACGTGCCATTGAGCGCTATAACTTTATTTAAAAATAATGCAGCAACGCGTCAAGTCGAACTTTGTTTCGTGCATGCGTGGTACACGATCTCCCTAGGTAAACAACTGCTACAGGCATTCAAATTAGCACGTGGGCTGCCATTTCGTAAAGAAATGAGCTCCACCGTGTACCCGCGCGGGTGTGGCTGGGCATGAAACGTGAGTACGTGCACGGTGCACCTATTCTCTTCTTGTATACGTACACCACCTACGTGGGGTTGTGTGAGAGAGATACAAACCTAGAGAGATATAGTGTGTGGGTTCTTGAGAGTTTTTGGGGGGGTCCAATCAAAAATTTAACATATGCAATGTGTGTGAAATAGAGTCCTGGATATAACATATATATATAGAGGGGGCGATCCACGAGAAGAGAGTGGAGGTATCATCGGCTTGAGGTGTCCATAGAATCGAAGAGAGGGATGATGTGTGTGTGTGTGTGCGCGCGCGCGATCAATAAAGAGTGCCATCGAATTTGTGTGTGCCCACGTCAAAGATATAGAGTGGTTGGCCTACTAGAATGTGAGATGGGACATGTGTAGTTTGTCTCTGTGGCATGGATACCTACTTGCAGCACTCGCCTATCGGTGTGTGGTGGGGGAAGAGGGAGGCCCAATTAACTATAGAGGTACAATGGATGGTATATGTGTGGAGGAGGAGACAGGCCTACCTCATGTATTAAGGAGATCGATCTGCCTCATGTATTAAGGGAGATCGATCGACATCCATGCATATGTGCAGGAGATGAATAAGGTTGGGTGAGAGACAGAGCTAGAGTGTTGGAGGGGGTGGTAGTGGAGTTGCTTCTAACAAATGGTGGGATAGGCTTGCTAGACAAACGGAGGGCACGCCCGCAATATCAATAAGAGAGGAGATGGCAGCTTGTTGTTTGTGCACGTGCGTGTGAGAGACGGGTTAGGAGGCATGCACGAATGATGAGGGGGGACGATGTGGCTGTGGTAAGCAAACGTAACTACATAGGAAGATCAATCGCCCTTTGTAAGAGAAAGGAGAGACATACCTTGTGAGGTACGTCGATCGATGGGGGGGGTAGTTAAAGTCGATCTAGGTATATGTTGGGAGATCGATCGGTATACATGCATGTGTGTGTTAGAAGCAAATGAGGCACGAGGAGAAGGATAGAGAGAGAGGGATGCATGTAGGAGGTGGTACGAGAGGCATACTATATCAAGGGGGAGGAGTGTGCGAGTACGAGAACGATGAAAAGAGTGGTGGGAGTGAGGCATGGACGGTGACAAGAGAAGAGGGGAAGCTTGTGTTTGTGCTAGGCACACCTGGCTAGAGAGGCATATCGATCGATGTGTGCCGTAAAGAAGGAGTTGGGGGGCCTACACATACCGTGGGTGAACGACCTAAAGTGAAAAGATGAATTTGCACGATGGAGCTAGAGAATGCTGAGGGAGGGTGAGAGGGATGCGGGCGTGTGCATGCACAAGAGAAATTTAGCGCTAGATACAAAGATAAGAGGGTTGTGTGGGTGTAAAAGACGAATAGAGATCATATATACTTCATTATAAAAAGCGAATTCAGATATTTGAAGAATTTATCATATTGTTTCAAACCGATGGATGTGTGAATATATATAACGGTGATACACATGGTGTGGTTATGAACATGGTATACTACATTTAATATGTTTTATCTCTACTCTTATAAAAAACAGAGTTGTTGATGATGGTGTGCCTGCCATCCTGCATTATAGGCCGTCTGATTTATATCTGGCGGATAGCAAGGAAACTATGATGGTTGAAGTTGGCAACAATCATGATTATAGATTCTTATAGAAATAGAGAAACGAATTCAAATTTAGTTCGAATTGCAGCGGTAGTATAGACATTTGGAATGCACTAAAATGTTGGTATGAGTAGGTTACATGCATTATACAGCAAGCGAAAAAATTTAATCGGACATAACATGGATTCATACTCCCTCCTTCCATCTATATAGGGCGTAATGAGATTTTTAAGACCGCCTTTGACTATTGACAAGATTAATAGTACATGACATGCACAATGTGAAAATTATATCATTGAAAGAACCTTTCACAGACGAATTTAACGATGTGCTTTGTGTAAGTTGCATGTCATATATCATTGCTCTAATATTTGGTCAAAGTTAGCATCAAAAAACGCATTAGGCCCTATATAGATGGAAGGAGGGAGTAGCTTTGAATAGCATTTGTATAGTAAAACGGGGCAAGACTCTCTCTTTGTGTGGTGTGAATAGTTTTATTTTATTCGTTTTCTTTTTGGTTGAGGCAAGTGCGAATTGATTTGGTACGTACAAGTACAATATTACTACACGTTAGGCTTGTCCCTAAAATTCAACTCGCATCTTGTTATATCCCGAAAATTCAGATATCGTGCTCCCAAAACTGGCGCCTTCACAACCCGCGCCTTGCTATCCCGAAATTACAACGCGCGCGAAAACTCCCTCCAGCTGCCAAATCCCGACACATGAAATCCCCCTTCTAACCCTGAGCCGAAAGGGCCGCTAGTTCAAATCGGTGGGGGGTACTTTTGTAACACACCCTACATTTTGGACAAGCGTGTTCCTAAGTCATGCTTCACCCCCTCCCATCGCCCCCTTTTCGCCATTCGAAATCCCAGGCCGCCATAACCTCTCCGCTCCAGCCGCGAAACCCCACCCTCCTCCGTCCGCCACGTCACCGCTGCCCAGCCGGAGCCTCTTCCCCGACGACGTCGTCCAGCGTAACAGCCCGACGTACCTCGTGCACCTCCCCGGATGAGGATCCGTCATCCATCTCATCGTCCCGCCGGTTCAGCCGCCCCGTCCTCCACCTCCAAGGAGCTACTCCGACGATCGCCACGTCTATCGCGGCTGCTCCATCCCCATAGCACCGCCTTAACCTGCTCCACCAGAACCGCAGCATCCTCACCGACTCCTCGGACGAACCCGAGGCCTACTTGGTGCCACCAAAGAGGTTGTACACTCATTGCATTGCACCTTCTCCTTAACTCGACCTCCCGGCGCCGACGGTGCTCCATCCCGCCCCCCCATGGAGCGGCTACCTTGAAGCCGGCGCCGTGGGCGACATCTCCATGGCGGCTCTCCCCTAGTGCGAGGCCCCTTCGGCGGCGGCGGCCATACCAGCCAGATCTGCTGCTGCTTTGGCTCTCGCTCGATCGCTCGCTCGCCCAGCTGCCGCTGCTGCTCTCCCCCTCGCTCGTGCTGCTGCTCTGCTCCGATTAAGCCACACTTTAGTCGACTAAATCGACTTTTGGGTCAGTCAATTTTAAGGGGTTGGGGGGGGGGGGCTCGTCGGAGTTAAGGAAGAACCACCCGCAGCGGGGACGGGGGCTCGCTGGAGAGGTACCCCACTATCTATCTTAGGGTTCAGGGTGGGGGCGGGGGGCCTAGAGGGCTGGCCGGGGCGGCGGTGGCGAGTTGTTTCGGGGCGGCGAGGCGGCGCTGGGGCCGTCGGTTCAGCTTGTGGTGGCTGGCGGCTCAGGGGGTGCAGGTTGAAGATGAACTGTAGGCCCTCCCTAAACTACATGTCAAGTGCCTCTCTGCTACCATTGCGTTCAGTTTCAACAGTAGCATTCAGATTCCACAGTAAATTTCAGTTTCGACAGTTACATTCAGAGTCAACAGTTTTTACCTCATCTGTTGTAGTCAGGTGGTTTTTGGTGATGTTAATTTTACATCGATTTTACATCATCTATTGGAGATGCTATTAGAATCCCACTTCAGATTGACGATGTCTGTCTTGTGCTGCTTCAGCCTTGACGTCTTACGGCTCACCGGAGCTGCTCCAACGACAGAACGATTCGTCACAACAGAGCAGTGCCCTGGACGCCATCTACAGATTCCTCAGATCTTCCTCCACACCTCCGACAGCCACCTCTGCCTCAACTACTTCAGCGAAAAACCCAATGATGCTGAGGTCGACACGGCTACGGCAAAGAGGTTGTACACTTGTTGCATCACTTATTACTATACATTCACGTCGATCCATTAGGGCTATTTTGGTTCAACGGAAAAACATCGATCCACTGGTTGTTACCATCACTCTAAATTTCTACATGCTCTCCTTACATAATCTCACCATATTTTTTTCGTATGCATGTCAGATATTGTACACAGTCATGCTGAACATGTAGAGAAAAAGAGAAGAGTTTTGCGCGGCAATACAATGTCATGCAGACATCGCTCCATGGTGGGTTCAATGGCAAACCCTCCCCGCCCCTCTCCATATTGTAATCCAGAGGAAGATATCTGTTCTGAGGCGGATTCGGACGCCGCTGACCACTCCTATTTACCCCCCAATGTGTTTTCTCTACCTTGGCATGATGATGTTAGTCATATCATGCATATGTTGCCTTGCAGTGCCTACTTTTAACATCATATATGTCATCTGCTTAGTTTAGACATGTCATGTAATGCCACATGTTTAGTTTCTATATCATATATGGGAACTATGCAGTCTCATGTCTTTTAGCCAGCCATAATATATGTGAAATGTGCAATGCCATCTTGTTTAACCAGGCATCATATATTTGAATGATATCTTGCCCATCCTTTTCTTCATTACATTTCCATTTGTCGACAATGTTTGTACATTAAACTACTCTTCCTGTGAATCGGCCATTTGGGTGGGAGATGGAAAAATCTGGAGTGAAAACAAGGCCTTCAGAGCAGACAGTGCTACCTGTCGAAGCAGATCTCTTGTTGGGTCCCGATAGCTCCTCAGAGATGGATTCATAGACACATGACCGGTCCTATTCCCCCACTGAGGTGTATGCTCTAACTTGGCACGGTTATACTGCTCATATCATGCATACGGTGTCTTGCATTGCATAGTTTAGACATCATATACATAATATTCAACACCATGTTCTTAGTTCAGACATCATATCGACTGCCCTCTATTTAGCATATAAATCACATATGTGAATTAAATGATGCGATCCTGATTACTTAGATAACATGTAGGTGAATTATGTCATGCGATCCTGTTTAGTTATTCATCATATCTTTGAATTATGTTATGCTATGCTATCCAGTTTAGATAGACATCATATATGTGAAATTATGTCATGCTATCCGTTTTAGTTAAACAATATACATGTCAACTATTTCATGCCCTCTTTTTTCCACACTATCTATTGCATCTGTCTCTCATACAATGTATGTACATTCAACTATGGTTCTTGTTTATCAGCCATTTGAATTGGAGCGGGTGATGCCAGTATCTAGCAGACTAAAAACACGGTCTTCAAATAAAACAGTGCTACCTCTTGGTGGAGATAGCACCCCGGTTGTACATGCACAAGAACCAGCCCTACCACACATAACCCAAACTCTCGCAGATTGTACCCCTACTACGATGGACAGAGAACCAGCTTCACCCAAACTAACCCCAACCCCAGCCGATAGTAACCCAGTTCCTGTTGACACAGCACCATCTCCACCACAGAGCTCCCAAACAAGAGCAGTTAGTAAGGCAGCTCCAGTGCCCATAGGGACAGTACTATCACGGCGAACCCCAACTCCACCAGTTAGTACGCCTATTCCTGTGGAGGAAGCACAACCAGCTAGTCGTAGTTTAGCATCTATCGCATTGATGTTGTTAAATCATATGTGCGTATCTTCCCATCTTAGAAATATTATACTGAAGATGAAGGAAAATGCCAGTTGCAGGTGTTTGTCCAGGTGTTATGTGTAAGTAATGTTATTCATGGCAATTACTTTGCTTCGTCCCATACATCCTACCTCCATGATGGTTATAATACATCAAATTTTCCCATTTTTCTCTATAGAGAAGGACCGATTTGGAAACTCAGGATGAGGTAACCTGTGCTAATACCTCTGCTATCTTCAAGAATGCTTGGTGGCAGTATCGGAATTACCTGAAGAAAATGTACTTCACCGGCAAAGAAACTCATCAAATTCCCTTACGTTCTCCTGAGAAACATTTACTGGACGATGACTGGGAACGCCTTGTTCTGTACTGGTCCCGAACCAAGAATGTGGTAAGGTCTATGAGCTCATTTTCTATTTTTAAGTATTATATTCTTGCATCTTACTGTGCTCTGTTCATGTAGAACAAGTGCCTAAACCTGAAGAACAACTGTTCTAATTTAAGATTCCATTGCTACCATAGGACATAGATATATGTTTGTTTGATGTTTTTATTATGTACTAGTACTTGGCAATAGAAGACTTGGTAGTTTAATCCTGTCCACCTTACTAATGAACTGGTTCACCGAAATGAGTTTCATATACTAGTACATGCTAAACTTGTTATGTGTCTGCTTGTTTCTTCTTTTAGAATGCTGACAGAATATTGGGGAAGAGTGCCTTATTAAGCAACGGTAAAGGAAGTAATGCAGATAAGGTTCAGGATAGTGACACATCCTGTCTTGGTTTAGTGTTGGAGTTACTGGCCACTACCGCTTGCACAAGCTATTCAAACTCACTGTCTGAATCAGTTCGGTTTCTTGAGTCTCAACTATAAGCTGAAAGACATCAGTCAGTTGTGCTGTGACAAGAAGCGGAAGGACTGCGGAAGTCCCTGGAGCATTCAGATGCATACTTTCTGGTGCAACAGCAAGCGTTGGAGGATTTTAGCGCCAAACAGGACAAAGCTAATCAGCTTGCTAAGCTTATTGCCAGCATGGTGGATACCCAGGATAACGTTGCTTGAGCTCTTCTGAAGTTGTTTCAGTTATTCTCTTGTTTTGCTGTCGCGTTTATTTGCACTGGTGGCCAATTTTGACGGCTAGTGTATATGATATGCTGCTTTGTTCCCTATATTTGCACTGGTGGTGAACTTTGATGCCCAGTGGATGTAATATGTGTAATAGTCGTGATAGCCTAGCGTTAGTTGCTTGCTTATTTATTTCCTTGTTGTCTTGTTTATTTGTTTGCTTGTAGTCATTGCAGTTCTTTTTCCACGGTTAACTAGTGGCTGCAATAACCTATTTTTTAAAACTAGGCCACAATAACCATGGGCTAATATTTACTGTAGTGACACTGGGCCTCCTACGGGCCGTAGAAACAGTGGGCCTTCTACGGGCCGTAGAAACAGTGGGCCTTCTACGGGTCGTAGAAACAATGGGCCTTCTATGGGCCATATCATCAATGGCCTTATACGGGCCGTATGATCGATTGGCCAAACATGGGCCAATAACAGGCCGCATTATGGCCGTAAACGGGCTAGAGTTGGAATCGTCCGTTCATGGGCCGACCGTAATGGGCCATTGTTAATAGGCCGTATTTGATGATGCTACGAAAACGGCCCAACGTATTAACGGGCCACAAACGGGCCGACTGTAACCACGGGCTGAATTTGGCCCACAAGCAGAAAATGACAGTAACGGGCCGCAAGTAAACGAATGCTGGAAATGAGCCCAAGAATAAATGGGCTCTGAGAAGGCCGAAAGATAACATGGGCTGGAAACGGCCCAACGGAATAACGGGCCGTTAATGGGTATAAAGTGATACACTGTTCATTATGGGCCAGTTTCACCATGGGCCGTTAATGGGTGTAAAGTGATACACTGTTCATTACGGGCCAGTTTCACCACGGGCCGTTAATAGGCCAAGAGTTACATAGGGCCTCATATGGGCTGAAAGACGTCATGGGCCATACATGGGCCAGAAGTAAAAACAGGCTGGAATCATATTGGATGGCCCAGATGACGATACTCGGCCTAATTCGGATAGGGCGTAACGGGCCTTGGGTTAGCGGGCTGTAAATGGGCTATATGCGAACAGGCCGTTAACAGGCTTTCCATGGGCCGGCCCGCCACCTTTTGACCAAGTCAAACGGGTCGGCCTTTTCACAGGAATGGGCCTCTGTTGGGTCATGCCACGTGTCGACGTATCATAGGCGCCTCCCGTCCAACGAGTGGTTGACATCTATCCCAACGATGAGCCGACACGTGTTTCCTCCAGCCAATGATGATTTTACACGTGGAAAATCCCCATTGGTCGGGGCTGTTAACGGGTTATCGGATCCAAAACCCAACCCGGTAGCTTAACGATGTTCCGTTACGGTGGATGCCACGTGTCGGTCACCCTTGACGAAAGCACTTCTGTGACACGCGATTTATCGTCATGGAAGTGGACACTTCCATGATGATAATTTTGGTAATGTCATGGAACACTTCTACGACAGCACAGGTATGACTATCTTGATTCTGTCATAAATTTGTCATGGATGTACATGCATGACAAAAAAGCAACCTACTGTGAAAAACACGTATCATCACGGAAGTGTATTTTTTTTGTAGTGCATCCTTCTTCTAGACAAAAAAGAACACAACAACCCCGTGGAGATGAACTCGGTCGGATCAGACCCATACGCTCTTGTTCATCGAGTTGTTTCTTCAGCTCCTTCAATTCTTCTAGTCCAAGCTTGTAAGGATGTTTGCAAACAGGTTCCGTGCCAGGCTCAAGATCGATGATGAATTCAACTCACCGGTGAGGAGGCATTCCTGGAAGCTCTTATGGAAAGACGTCTTGGTATTCACAAACGACTGGAATCTGAGAGATGGCATCCAACTCACCCTTGTCATTGAGAGAAAACAGTCGAATGGTATCATCACGAGCGGCATACATGATCACATCCTCAGAAGAGTGTGTCAATTGAATCTGCCTAGCAGCACAATCAAGCTGAGCCTTGTGCTTAGAAAGCCAATCCATGCCGAGAATTAGATCAATATCCGAGTCACCAAGAACAATAGGAGAAGACAGAAACTTATAGTCGCCCATCTTGATAAGGAATCCGGAATGAATACTCGAGAAGTCATTTGTCGGGCTGGAGAAACAATAGACAAAGGTCTCGGAAATACTTGAGTAACCAAATCATGCATAGCCACAAAAGGTCTTGAAATGAAAGAATGCGATGCACCAGTATCAAAAAGGACTTTTACAGGAATATTGTTAACAGGAAGATTACCCATGATCACTTCTGAAGAGTCCTCTGCATGAGTTGCATTCATCATGTTGACCTTTGCAGACTTCGGATTATGCTTGACCACTGCATTGCTGGCAGATCTCATAGGAGGAGGAGGCGGAAGACGCCTTTGGTTGAAGCATTTGTTCGCATAGTGCCCTTTCTGCTGACACTTGTTGCAAGTAACCTCTAAGAGTGGATGGTGATAAGGAGCACTTGACCTGGGAGCATGAGACTGCACTTTGTTCTGATAGCCTGGGTTGGGTGGGTGGGAAGATCCATTGCCACCTTTACTCTTCTGCTGGTAAGGCTGACGAAACGGAGGAGGAGGAGGCAACCAAAACTTCTGTTGCTTAGCCGCCACTTGAGTTGAAGAAGAAGATGGAGTTGCATCCTTGACTCTCTTCTTAGAAGCATCGCACTTGAGCTGAGCAGCCTCTTGCTTTAGTGCCATGTTGTAGAATTCACCATACTTGGTCGGCTCAAAAAGCACGAGAGCTAATTGTAGATCTTCTCTGAGTCCACCTCTGAATTGATAAATCATGCTCTTTTCATCAGGGACGTCTTGTTTAGCAAAGCGAGCGAGCCTCTGAAACGGGATGTTGTATTGGTAAATAGACATGCTGCCTTGCTTGAGATTGCGGAACTCCTCGTGCTTACTCTCAGCAACACTTTATGGAATGTGGTGAGGTTTGAAGTCTCAGCAGAAATCATCCCAGGTAATCACACGACCTCCTCTGGAATCTTTATATTGTTGATACCACTCAGCAGCTTGGTCTTTGAGTTGGAACGAAGCAAACTTGACAAAGTCCTCAGGCCTGACATTGCTACACTCAAAATGTTTGCAGATATCCACGAGCCAGTCGTCGGCATTTGTGGCCTCGACACAGTTACTGAAGGACTTTGGCTAGTTTGCGAGGAACTGATTGAGGGTAGCAAACTGAGTTTGATTGTTGCCTTGTCCTTGATTTCCTTGGTTGCGCTCTTGCAAGAGTTGCAAAAGCATCTGAGTGTTGGCGTTGGTGGCGGCCATGATAGCTTGCCATGCCTAGGGAGGTGGAGGTGGTGGCAGAGGTTCCGGATTCTGATGCGTTGGAGGAGCCATCCTGAAGAGGTTGACATCCGTTAGCATCTTGAAAGACATATATTCAAGCTGAATCAATGGATCGAAATTGCAACATGTAGCCTTAACATTCGAACAAGAATGAACGAATGAATTTCAAAGTAAATCATCACACTTCCATTAAGGTTGAGAAGCCACTTAGATAAAGGTAGATGAATAAAGCAACAAGGTACCGATATGAACAAATAAGTGGTAAGGATTACCCAATCACAAACCAAATTTCTGCGGGAAAAAATACTAGAGCTACTTGAATTCCCACCTATAAAACTCCTGAGACTTTCTGGTTATGCAATCAGGTGTTGGGGATATAGGGGAAGCATAATATCTCACCCAAAACTAGCAAATCCTACATCCAGCTGTATCCATCCTTCAACACATAACCAAGAAACCTTCAGAAATCATTTACCTCAACCTTCGAAAAGCATCCGTTATACAAGTTATGGCAATACTCCCGTACTCCCGCCCCAGTACTGGGTGGCGTCGAGGTTATCTCACCAACAACTTCATAAAAGAGTTTTCGATGTCGGTGAACTCAGGTATTCCAGAACTGCAACGATAAAATTGGGACGACAACACCTCGGAGCTCAACTCCCCGGGACACAGCCACAACCCCTAAATGTCAGGCGGCACCAAGAACAATGTTCTCGTCACAAAACCATCGGAACGATTCCAGGATACCCGCATGATCCTAAATAAATTTCGTGAAATTTGAGGAGAGAAGAGTCAAAACTCTACGTCAGAAGGCCTCAGCAGAGCGACGAAGGGACTGAGGAGTAAAAAGAATCCTACTCTCCGACATATATAATCCTATAAGACTCAAAACATTTTGTCTAGACTCAATCAGCGATTTGATCAAGCAGGGGGATCCTAAGTCGGGGAAGGCTCTGATTACCAACTTGTAACACCAACGATGCAGTTATATCTCTCACGTGTCGGAGCACGACTTAGAGGCATAACCGCATGGTAGGCATGTCGCAAGAGGGGTAATCTTTACACATCCCATGTACTGAATAAGAAAGGGATAAAGAGTTTGCTTCCAATCACCACTTCACACAATACATAAATATAGCATACATCATCCAGAATACAATCAAGGTCCGACTATGGAACCAACATAAATAAAGACAACCCCAAATGCTAGATCCCCGGTCACCCCAACTGGGCTCCTCTACTGATCATCCGGAAAGGAAACATAATAACGGCCCGAATCCTCGTCGAACTCCCACTTGAGTTCAGTAGCGTCCCCTGCACTAGCATCATCGGCACCTGCATCTGTTTGGAAGTATCTGTGAGTCACGGCGACTCAGCAATCTCACACACTCGCGATCAAGACTATTTAAGCTTAAAGGTAGGAAAGGGGTAGTGAGGTGGAGCTGCAGCAAGCACAAGCATATATGGTGGCTAACTTACGCAAATGAGAGCGAGAAGAGAAGCAAAGCACGGTCGAGAAGCTAAAAGTGATCAAGAAGTGATCCTGAGGCTACTTACGTTCAAGCATAACAGGAGACCGTGTCCTCTTCCCGGACTCCACCGAAAAGAGACCATCACGGCTACACACGTGGTTGATTCATTTTAATTAAGTTAAGTGTCAAGTTCTCTACAACCGGGCATTAACAAATTCCCATCTGCCCATAACCGCGGGCACGACTTTCGAAAGTTCAAAACCCTGCAGGGGTGTCCCAACTTAGCCCATCACAAGCTCTCGCGGTCAACAAAGGATATTCCTTCTAGCGGGAAGACCCGATCAGCCTCGGAATCCCGGTTACAAGACATTTCGACAATGGTAAAACAAGACTAGCAAAGCCACCCGAATGTGCCGACAAATCCCGATAGGAGCTGCACATATCTCGTTCTCAGGGCACACTGGATAAGCAATCCGTACAACTAAAACCAACCCTCAAGTTTCCCCGAGGTGGCGCTACAAGGGGCTCTAGTTTGGACCAACACTCAGAGGAGCACTGGCCCGGGGGTTTACAATAAAGATGACCCTTGGGTCCGTGGAACCCAAGGGAAAAAGGCTTAGGTGGCAAATGGTAAAACCAAGGTTGGGCCTTGCTGGAGGAGTTATATTCAAGGTGAACTGTCAAGGGGTTCCCATAACACCCAACCGCGTAAGGAACGCAAAATCAAGGAACATAACACTGGTATGAAAGAAACTAGGGCGGCAAAAGTGGAACAAAACACCAGGCATAAGGTCGAGCCTTCCACCCTTTACCAAGTATATAGATGCATTAAAGTAAACAAGATATAATAATGATATCCCAACAATATCCATGTTCCAACATGGAACAAACTTCAACTTCACCTGCAACTAGCAATGCTATAAGAGGGGCTGAGCAAAGTGGTAACATAGCCAAACAACGGTTTGCTAGGAAAGGTGGGTTAGAGGCTTGACATGGCAATATGGTAGGCATGATATAGCAAGTGGTAGGCATCGCAGCATAGCAATAGAGCGAACAACTAAGCAAGCAAAGATATACGTGATTTCGAGGGTATGGTCATCTTGCCTGCAAAGTTCTCCGAGTTAACGAAAGCTTGATCCTCATAAGCGTACTCAATGGGTTCCTCGATCACGTACTCGTCTCCCGGCTCTACCAAAAGCAAGAGCACAAGCAAAATAAACAATAATCAACAATGGTGCAATGCGCAAGCAACATGATGCAAAACATGGCATGATATGCGGGATGTGATATGCAATGCATATGCGTGCTCCAGAAGGAAAGATTTATCAAGGCATCAACTTGGCAAACCAAGTGTTCCGCTGGAAAGATGAGATGATTTCAGTCGAAATTGATATAAAGATCACCAGAATCGGATGCACGGTTTGCAAATGGCAAGCAAAACAACAATGGCACAATTCTGCGATTAACAACACGATGCCATCTATAATGCAACAAAAAACTAATCTACTGCACTCCAACATAGCAACAAAGCATATGGCAGTGATCTACTCAAGATGCTTGACAAAAAATGAACACTGAGCTACGTCTAAATCACACAAGAGCAGGTTGAAACAAGCATGGCAAAAGAGCAAAAGATATCAGTATCACAGACTTGGTGAAAATACTAACATGGCAGGAATTAACATCAGGAAGCCATGATAAGAGTAAGCTAACAACATGCTACAGGAACATATCATAGCAAAACAAGGCATCGCATGAATCTACTCAAAGCATAGAACAACAGTCCCTTACTGACCATAAGCCAAAAAGGATTAGGAGATATGATGGCACCCATGTAAACATAGCAAGTTTCGTTAACAGATTCAGACTTAGCAGAAAACTGAGCATGGCATAAACAAAATTATGAAGGCATGTTTGCAAGCTTGATTCACTCAACACAAGGCATTTCATGACAAGATAAGCATAGCATCAGCAAGAAGACATGTTCAAGAAGCTAACCAAGGCAATAGAAAGTTCATAGCACGCATGGATCAACTACAACAACCATGGCAAAATTGATTAACATGTAAACAATCTTCCTGGAACATTTTATAGCAAAAGTATAGCAAGATTAAGACATGCTAGAGCACTCCATAATTGCAAACAGGGGCATGGATGGGTAGAGCATAACCATATGTCCGAATCATCCTTACTAAAGAAACCAAATAAAGCATGGATCTCACTGTAGCAACATGGTTACATGGCATCAAAATTAACAGCAGACAAAGACTTAGTCAAAATCCTGAGATCCTGAAATCAACTATATCACGAAGGCTACTTTGCATGCTTGTGCTAGTCACCACAAAGATCACAAAAATACATGGCATACACCCCTGTAAAGATGGCATGGCATAGATCAAAACACATGTAGAGCTCATGCCCATATGCAGCACACAACAAATGTAGCAAAAATGACAAATCATCATACTCTGCTAAGAATCAGCATCCAACATTTTATAGCACTCTTGCATCAACGATTTCGGCATCAAGATGGACTCAAACAAGTATGTCACAATGGAAGAAAATGAAGAGCACATCATGATGAACATTTTGACATATTGCATGCACAAAACGATGCAGCAAGCACAAAGTTATGGCACATCGAACAAGGCTCCGGAATGTAAAATCTCACGGACTTAGGATATTTCGGGGTCAACCTTAGGGTTTCCAGATTTGGATCTGGGGCAGCGCGGTTCCCGAGGATCGCCTGGATCTCGCCGGAGATGGAGGGGATGGCGGTCGGAGTTCGTCCCGTGGTGGCCGGAGCACCTGTGGTAGAGAGGGAGCTCGGGTGAGGGAGGAGGAGAGGAAGGAGAAGGAGGAGAGGGACCGGACGGCCGGGCTCACCGGAGTTTGCGGCAGCGGAGGCGGCGCTCCGCAGCGGCGGCGAGGTGGCGCGGGCGGCACAGCGCGGGGAGCCGCAGGAAGGCGCAGGCGACGGACGGTGCGGTGGACACGTGGCTACGCGGGAGTGGCTGAGGGCGGCTGTAACACCCTCGATGCGACTATATCTCCCATGTGTCGAGGCACGACTTAGAGGCATAATCGCATTGAAGGCATATGTCGCAACTTAGGCAATCTTCACAACATCCCATGTAATATAGATAATAAAAGGGGAGATAACATAGTTGGCTTACACTCGCCACGTCAATCAAGTACATAAATAACATTACATCAGTCAAACACTCATGGCCCGACTACGGCGCCAAAATAGAAGATAACCCAACAAGTGACACGGTCCCGATCACCCCCAACTGGGCACCACTACTGATCATCAGGAAAAGAAACATAGTATCGTTGAGAGTCTTCGTCGAACTCCCACTTGAGCTCGAGCGCGTCACCTGGAGCGGAATCATCAGGCCCTGCATCTGGTGTAATAGTAATATGTGAGCCACAGGGACTCAGCAATCTCGCACCCTCGCGATCAAGACTATTTAAGCTTATAGGTAAGGCAAGGTAAATATGTGGAGCTGAAGCAAGCGACTAGCAAATATGGTGGCTATACTGTTCGCAAAAGAGAGCGAGAAGAGGAGGCAAAGCGCGAGCGAGAAACTAGAGAGGAACCTGCGCAAGCATTACTCCAACACCGTGTCCACTTCCCGGACTCCGCCGAGAAAAGGCCATCACGGTAACACACTCAGTTGATTCATTTTAATTAAGTTAAGGTTCAAGTTATCTACAACTGGACATTAACAAATTCCCATCTGCCCATAACCGCGGGCACGGCTTTCGAAAGTTCAAATCCCTGCAGGGGAGTCCCAACTTAGCCCATGACAAGCTCTCACGGTCAACGAAGGAATAGACCTCCTCCCAAGATGTTCCGATCAGACTCGATATCTCGGTTCTTCAAGACACTTCGACAGGTTAAAAAAAGAGCAGCAACACCACCCGAATGTGCCGACAAATCCCGATAGGAACTGCACATATCTCGTTCTCAGGGCACACTCAGATGAGACATCCTACGAGTAAAACCAACCCTCAAGTTGCCCCGAGGTGGCCCCGCAGTCTACTCGGTCGGACCAACACTTAGAGGAGCACTGGCCCGGGGGGGTTTAAATAAGATGACCCTCGGGCTCCGGAAACCCAAGGGAAAAAGAGGCTAGGTGGCAAATGGTAAAACCAAGGTTGGGCATTGCTGGAAAAGCTTTAATCAAGACAAACTATCAAGGGGTTCCCATTATAACCCAACCGCGTAAGGAACGCAAAATCCGGGAACATAACACCGATATGACAGAAACTAGGGCGGCAAGAGTGGAGCAAAACACTAGGCAAGAGGCCGAGCCTTCCACCCTTTACCAAGTATATAGATGCATTAAGATAACATGGCAATATAATGATATCCCAACAAGTAAATAAATGTTCCAACAAGGAACGTCCTCCAATCTTCACCTGCAACTAGCAACGCTATAAGAGGGGCTGAGCAAAGCGGTAACATAGCCAATCAACGGTTTTCTAGGACATGGTGGGTTAGAGGTTTGACATGGCAATTTGGGAGGCTTGGCAGCAAGTGGTAGGCATCATAGCATTGGCATAGCAAAAGAGCGAGCAATCTAGCATAGCAAAGATAGTAGTGATTTCGAGGGTATGATCATCTTGCCTGCAAAGTTGTCAGAGTTGACTGGATCCTCAAAAGCAAACTCAACGGGCTCCTCGTTAGCGAACTCGTCTCCCGGCTCTACCCAAACAAGACAAACAAGCAACAAGGACACAATCATCCACGTGCAAGGATCAAACAATATGATGCAAGGATGGTATGTTATGCGGGATGCGATGCGGGATGCATATGCAAGATTTGACAAGGAATGCATGAACCTGGCCTCAACTTGGAAATCCAAGTGTGCCACTGGAAAGATGAGATGAAATCTCTTGAAAACGATATAAAGAACGTCGGAATCGGAGTTACGGTTTGGAAATGGCAAGCAATTCAAATATGACACCGGTCTGCGATTTACAGCAAGTAGCCATCTAAATGCAAAGAGATGAACAAGCTACAACACCCAAACATGGCATCAAAATACATTTCAGGGATGTATTGAAGATGCTTAACAAAAGTCTAGCACTGAGCTACGGCCAATTCATCCATTAACAGGTTCAAACAAGCATGGCAAAAATGCATTTGACGAACAGATTTCAGACTTAGTGAAATTAACACTTGTCTGGAATTTCAGATCAGATAGCACTCTTCGGAGCAACAAAACTACATGCTACAGGACCTGAACATGGCAAAGTAAAGCATGGCATGGGGCTACTCAAAGAGCTTAACAAAAGTCCCTTAGTGACCTTGAGCCAAAAGGGATCAGAAAATACAATTGCAAGCATGTGAACATGGCAAAAACATAATCAGTTCTCAGACTTAGTGAAAACTGGAGCATGCTGAAAACAGATATCACGTAGGCATGTTTACGAGCTCGATGCACTCACCACAGAGCAAGTCATGACAATCTAAGCATACATCCATCAAGAATACACAATATGCAAGCTAGACATGGCAAGAACAATAACATAGCATGCACGGATCAACTACAACATCATCGGCAAAATCGCTAACAAGTAGACAATCTGCCCAGATTCACGAAGTAGCAAAAGTAGAGCTCGATTGACTCAAGCTAGGGTGCTCCATAATTGCAAACAAAGACATGGATGGATAGATCACTACAAGATTAACAAAACATCCTTACTGATCATCCTCAAAAGAGGCACGGATCACTAGGAAACAACATGAACATATGGCCATATGAGATAAACAGCTCAAGGACTTAGTGGAAACGCTAAGTCCCTGAAATCAGCATTACCAAGTGCCTCACTTTGCAAGCTTGTGCTAGTCACCACACACATCACAAAAATACATGGGTTGCACCTCTGGAAAGATGGCAAAACCCTTAACAAAACATATGTAGAACTCATGGGCATACCATGCACACAATAATCATGGCAAAAATGACAAATATCTAAATGGAGCAGCAGATCTGACAATTATCCCAAGTAGCACTCTTCTAACAGCATTTCGGGCATCAAGATGAACTCAAATGAAAATGACGCAATGGAATGAAATGATGTACTCTCTGAGACGAACATTTTGATATGCTATATTCCCAAAACGGAGCTATGGATGCAAAGTTACTATGCAATGAATAATGCAAAATATTACTGAAATGGGGCAAAAAGTCAACCAAGGATTAGGGTTCCGGATCTGGATCCAGATCGGGTACTGTAGTAGCACGGAGATCAAAGTTCGCCGGAAATGGGGGCTCACCGGAGTCGGGTCGGATCTTCGCCGGAGAGGGGCGTGGGGACGCCGGATCTGGCCGGTAGTGGGGCGGCGCCAGTGGTCGGAGGAAGCGGCGAGGCGGTGGACGTCGTCGGGCGGCAAAGGGCGGCGGTTGCCGGCGAGGGGCGTCGGCGGCTGCGTGGTGGAGCGGCGGAGGCGGACGGGCGGCGCTAGGGTGGAGGAGAGGCGCGGCGGGGCGCGGCCCGGTGGCGGCGCAGGAGGGCCGACCACGAGCTTCCGCGGGCCGCGGCGGCGGATGACGCGGTGGTGACAGGTGGCGGACTCTGGTTGGCGGTGGCGGGAATGTCCGGCGCGCCCGGACACGTCCGGCGCACGGAGAGACGAGGGGGGCTAGGGTTAGGGTAGAATGATCCGAAATTTTTGGGGGAGGCTAGTTTTATAGGTAGGAGGAGCTAGGAGAGTCCAAATGAGGTGCGGTTTTCGGCCACGCGATCGTGATCGAACGCTCTAGATGATGGAGAGGGTTTAGGTGGGTTTTGGGCCAAATTGGAGGGGTGTTGGGCTGCAACACACACGAGGCCTTTTCGGTCCCTCGGTTAACCGTTGGAGCATCAAACGAAGTCCAAATGGCACGAAACTTGGCAGGCGGTCTACCGGTAGTAAACCAAGGCCGTTCAATCCGGAAATGTTTAATCCCCACACACGAAAGAAAGGTAGAAATGACCACCAGAGGAGAACGAAGCGCTGGAATGCAAAACGGACAACAGGGAAAATGCTCGAATGCATGAGATGAACATGTATGCAAATGCAATGCATATGATGACATGATATGAGATGCGTGACAACGAACACAACACACGGAGACAAAAACCCGAACCCGAGAAAATAGAATAACTTAACGCTGGAAACGGCAAGAGTTGGAGTACAAATTGGGAAAGTCATATCCGGGGTGTTACAACACTCCACCACTATGAAAGGATCTCGTCCCGAGATCTAGGACTGAAAGAACGCCGGGTACTCAGAACGGAGGTGATCCTCGCGTTCCCAGGTAGCTTCATGGTCGGAATGGTGTGACCACTTGACTTTGAGGAATTTGATTGACTTGTTGCGAGTCTTGCGTTCAGTCTCTTCAAGAATAGCCACTGGGTGCTCACGATAGGAGAGATCTTCTTGGAGCTCAATGTCCTCGAAGTTGACGGTGCGGTCAGGAGTCTTGAAGCACTTTCGGAGCTGAGAGACATGGAACACATCATGAACATTTGCAAAGTTTGAAGGAAGCTCGAGTTGATAGGCGAGATCGCCTCTCTTGCTGACAATCTTGAAAGGTCCCACGTATCTAGGGGCAAGCTTCCCTTTGATACCGAAGCGACGAGTACCTTTCATAGGAGAGACGCGGAGGTAAACATGATCTCCGATCTCGAAAGCCAAATCACGGTGCTTACTATCATAGTAGCTCTTCTGGCGGGATTGGGCTGCTTTGAGGTTATCTCGAATGACTTTGCACATTTCCTCTGCCTCTGTGATTAAGTCATTACCCAAAAGCTGACGTTCACCGGTTTCAGACCAGTTGAGAGGGGTACGGCACTTCCTGCCATACAGAATTTCAAATGGGGCCTTGCCCGAACTTGCTTGAAAACTGTTGTTGTAGGAGAATTCAGCATAAGGAAGACAATCCTCCCACTTCATGCCGAAGGAGATCACACAAGCCCTGAGCATATCTTCAAGAATCTGGTTGACACGCTCGACTTGACCGCTAGTTTGAGGATGGAAAGCTGTGCTGAAGCGGATGTTGGTGCCCATGGCCTTCTGAAAAGAATCCCAAAACTTGGAGGTAAAGATGCTGCCACGGTCTGAAGAGATCACTTGTGGAATACCGTGCAGAGAGACAATTCGAGAGGTATAGAGTTCCGCCAATTGAGCTGCAGTGATTGACTCTTTGATAGGCAGAAAGTGAGCCACTTTGGTGAGTTTGTCGATGACAACGAATATAGCATCATTGCCACGCTTGGACTTTGGAAACCCAGTCACGAAGTCCATCTCAATGTGGTCAAACTTCCATTCTGGAATGGCAAGAGGTTGGAGGAGACCAGCTGGCCTTTGGTGTTCTGCCTTCACTCTTCTGCAGACATCACACTCATTCACGAATTGAGCAATCTCGCGCTTCATTCGAGTCCACCAATAAGCCTGCTTGAGGTCCTGATACATCTTCGTGCTCCCAGGGTGGATGGAGAGGAGAGAATTGTGAGCCTCGTTCATGATCACTTTACGAAGGTCACCTTTGGGCACAACAATACGATCCTCGAAGAAGAGAGTGTCCTTGTCATCAAGGCGGTAGCACTTGTACTTGGGTTGACTCTTGGCAATCCCAATCTTCACCTTTTTCACCATAGCATCAAGAAGCTGGGCTTGGCGAATCTGGTCTTCCAAGGTAGGAGAGACTTGAAGGTTGGCGAGGAAACCTTGAGGAACAACTTGCAGATTAAGTTTGCGGAAAGCTTCACAAAGCTCGGGTTGATAAGGCTTGAGAATCAGACTGTTGCAATAAGCCTTTCCTGCTCAATGCGTCAGCAATCACATTGGCCTTGCCTGGAGTATACTCGATACTCGGATTATACTCTTGAATCATTTCGACCCATCGAGTTTGCCTGAGGTTGAGATTAGGCTGAGTGAAGATGTACTTGAGACTCTTGTGATCAGTGAAAATGTCCACTTTTCTTCCCAATAAGAGATGTCTCCAAGTCAAAAGAGCATGCACAACTGCCGCCAACTCGAGATCATGAGTGGGGTAGTTCTTCTCATTGGGCTTCAACTGGCGAGAGGTATAAGCAACAACTTTCTTCTCTTGCATCAACACTGCGCCAAGACCTTGGAGAGAGGCATCACAAAAGACCTCGTACGGCTTGGATTCATCAGGCGGAGTCAGAACTGGAGCAGTGATCAATTTCTCTTTCAAAGTGTTGAAAGCAATGTCACACTCCGGAGACCAAACGTACTTGACGTGCTTCTGGAGAAGATTTGAGAGAGGCTTCGCGATCTTAGAAAAGTTTTCAACGAATCTTCGACAGTAGCTTGCGAGACCGAGGAAGCTACGGAGTTGCTTCACGTTCTGAGGAGGTTCCCAATTCACAATTGCAGACACCTTCTCAGGATTCACGGCAATGCCCTTGGCAGAGATGATATGACCAAGATAAAGAACCTCATCGAGCCAAAATTCGCACTTGGAGAACTTGGCGTAGAACTGGTGTTCCCTGAGCTTATCGAGTACCAAACGCAAGTGCTTGGCATGATCTTCCTTGTTCTTCGAGAAAACCAGAATGTCGTCGAGATAGACCAAAACGAAGTCATTGGTGTAGGCGTTGAAGATGAAGTTCATCATGCGAGAGAACGTCGGAGGAGCGTTGACGAGGCCAAAAGACATGACAGTGTATTCATATGAACCATAGCTTGTCCTGAAAGCCGTCTTGGGAATATCTTGCTCACGGATTCGAATCTGATGATAACCCATACGGAGATCAAGCTTGGAGAATACTTGGGCACCTTTGAGTTGTTCGAACAGCTCGTTGATGTTGGGAAGTGGGTATTTGTTCTTGATGGTCTTCTTGTTCAATGGACGGTAATCAACACAAAGTCGGTCCGTTCCATCCTTCTTCTTCACAAAAAGAACACCACAACCCCACGGAGAAGAACTAGGCCGGATGAGACCCATTCTTCTTGAATATCGAGTTGCTTCTTCAGCTCCTTCAACTCTTCAGGTCCGAGCTTGTAAGGACGCTTGCACACAGGTTCCGTGCCAGGCTCAAGATCAATAACGAATTCAACTGGCCGGTGCGGAGGCATTCCTGGAAGCTCTTCTGGAAAGCCGTCTTGATATTCACAAACGACTGGAATTTGCGAGATAGCATCCAGTTCACCCTTCTCATTGAGAGAAAACAGACGGATGGTATTATCCTGAGCGGCAAAGACAATTACATCCTCAGACGAATGAGTCAATTGAATCTATCTAGATGTACAATCAAGCTGAGCCTTGTGCTTAGAAAGCCAATCCATTCTGAGAATAAGATCAATATCCGAGTTACCAAGAACCACCGGAGAAGAGAGAAACTTGAAATCACCCATCAAGATAGAAATATCCGGAACCATCATACTAGAACTCAGACGCTTAGCCGGAGAGACGACTTGCATAGCTCTAGGTAAAGCCTTAGTACTAAAATTGTTCTCTGATGAAAATGGGAATGACATGAAGGAATGCGATGCACCAGAGTCAAAAAGTACTTTTGTAGGAATATCGTTAACTAGAAGGTTACCCATGATGACATCTGACGAGTCCTCTGCCTGAGCTGCATTCATCAAATTGACCTTGGCATGCTTGGGGTTATGCTTGACCATAGCTGTACTTGCCGATCTCACAGGAGGAGGAGGAGGGAGACGCCTCTGATTGAGACACTTGTTGGCATAGTGACCCTTCTGTTGGCACTTGTTGCACGTGACCTCTGAAAGCGAACGGTGATACGGAGCACTCGATCTTGGAGCTTGAGACGAAGTCTTGTTCTGAAAGCCAGGGTTGGGTGGGTGGGAAGATCCACTGCCACCTTTGCTCTTCTGTTGATACGGCTGATGGAACGGAGGAGGAGGAAGCCAATACTTCTGCTGCTTGGCCACTTGAGTAGAGGAAGAAGGAGTAGCATCTCTGACTCGCTTCTTGGAAGCATCACACCTCAATTGAGCAGCCTCTTGCTTCAATGCCATGTTGTAGATCTCATCGTACCTCAAGGGCTCAAAGAGAACAAGAGCGAGCTGAATTTCTTCTCTGAGACCACCCCTGAACTGGTATATCATGCTCTTCTCATCAGGGACGTCCTGCTTGGCAAAGCGGCCGAGCTTCTGAAACAACTTGTTGTAGTCATAGACAGACAAAGAGCCTTGCTTCAGGTTGCGGAATTCCTCACGCTTGCTTTCAACCACGCTCTGAGGGATATGGTGAGCTCTGAAATCTTGACGGAATTCATCCCAAGTGATAACACGTCCACCTCTGGAATCCTTGTACTGCTGGAACCATTCTGCAGCTTGATCTTTGAGTTGGAAGGAAGCGAACTTGACAAAGTCCTCAGGCCTGACGTTACTGCACTCGAAATGCTTGCACAGATCCACAAGCCAATCGTCAGCATCGGTTGCCTCAACACAATTGCTGAAAGTCTTTGGCCCGTTAGCAAGGAACTGGTTGAGTGTAGCAAAGTGATTCTGATTGTTGCCTTGGTTCCCTTGGTTGCCTTGATTGCGCTCTTGGAGAATTTGCATGATCAACTGTGTGTTTGCATTGGTTGCGGCCATCACAGCTTGCCATGCCTCCGGAGGAGGTGGAGGTGGTGGCGGATCAGGATTCGGAGTCGTGCGCGTTGGAGGAGCCATCCTGAAGAGGTTGACATCCATTAGCACATTGATAGATAAATATTGAAGCTGAATCCAACGGAATGAAAATTGCAACATATAGTCTTCACATCCGAACAAAATGAACGAATGCATTCCTCTTGAAATGGTCACATATCCATAAATTGAGAAGCCACGTAGAATTTAGGTAGAGAAATAAATCAACAAGGTACGGATCAAGAACGAATAATCGGTAAGAAATCCCAATCTCAAACCAACTATCCGTGGAAGAAGAACTAGAGCTACGAGAATTCCCACCTATGAAACTCCCGAACCTTTCCGGTTATGCAATCAGGTGTTGGGGATACAGGGGAAGCATAATATCTCACCCAGATCTAGCAAATCCTACATCCAGCTGTATCCATCCTTCAACACATAACCGAGAAAAACTTCGGAAACCATCTACCTCAACCTTCGAAAAGCATCCGTTATACAAGTTATGGCGATACTCCCGAACTCCCGCCCCAGTACTGGGTGGCGTCGAGGTTATCTCACCAACGAACTGCATAAAAGAGATTTTCGATGTCGGCGTACTAAACTCAGGTATTCCAGAACTGCAACGATAAAATTATGACGACAACACCTCAGAGCTCAACTCCCCGGGACACTTCCACAAAACCCCTGACAGGAGGCACCAAGACAATGTTCTCATCATAAAACCATCGGAACGATTCCAAGATACCCGCGTGATCCTAAAATTTTTTTAGTGAAATTTGAGAAGAGAAGAGTCAAAACTCTACGTCAGGATGCCTTACCAGAGCGATGAGGAGACTGGGAAGTAAAAAGAATTCCTAAACTCTCCGATATATAATTCCTAAATGACTCAAAACATTTTTCTAGACACAACTCGGCCGCTAAAAACGATCAAGCAATGGGGCTCCTAAGGTCGGGGAAGGCTCTGATTACCAACTTGTAACACCCTCGATGCGACTATATCTCCCACGTGTCGAGGCACGACTTAGAGGCATAATCGCATTGAAGGCATATGTCGCAAGTTAGGCAATCTTCACAACATCCCATGTAATATAGATAATAAAAGGGGAGATAACATAGTTGGCTTACACTCGCCACGTCAATCAAGTACATAAATAACATTACATCATCCAAACACTCATGGCCCGACTACGGCGCCAAAATAAAAGATAACCCAACATGCGACACGGTCCCGATCACCCCCAACAGGGCACCACTACTGATCATCAGGAAAGGAAACATAGTATCGTTGAGAGTCTTCGTCGAACTCCCACTTGAGCTCAAGCGCGTCACCTGGAGCGGAATCATCAGGCCCTGCATCTGGTGTAATAGTAATCTGTGAGCCACAGGGACTCAGCAATCTCGCACCCTCGCGATCAAGACTATTTAAGCTTATAGGTAAGGCAAGGTAAATATGTGGAGCTGCAGCAAGCGACTAGCAAATATGGTGGCTATCCTGTTCGCAAAAGAGAGCGAGAAGAGGAGGCAAAGCGCGAGCGAGAAACTAGAGAGCAACCTGCGCAAGCATTACTCCAACACCGTGTCCACTTCCCGGACTCCGCCGAGAAGAGGCCATCACGGTAACACACTCAGTTGATTCATTTTAATTAAGTTAAGGTTCAAGTTATCTACAACCGGACATTAACAATTCCCATATGCCCATAACCGCGGGTACGGCTTTCGAAAGTTCAAATCCCTGCAGGGGAGTCCCAACTTAGCCCATGACAAGCTCTCACGGTCAACGAAGGAATAGACCTCCTCCCGAGACGTTCCGATCAGACTCGGTATCTCGGTTCTTCAAGACACTTCGACAGGTTAAAACAAGACCAGCAACACCGCCCGAATGTGCCGACAAATCCCGATAGGAGCTGCACATATCTCGTTCTCAGGGCACAGTCAGATGAGACATCCTACGATTAAAACCAACCCTCAAGTTGCCCCGAGGTGGCCCTGCAGTCTACTCGGTCGGACCAACACTCAGAGGAGCACTGGCCCGGGGGGTTTTTTAAATAAGATGACCCTCGGGCTCCGGAAACCCAAGGGAAAAAGAGGCTAGGTGGCAAATGGTAAAACCAAGGTTGGGCATTGCTGGAAAAGCTTTAATCAAGGCGAACTATCAAGGGGTTCCCATTATAACCCAACCGCGTAAGGAACGCAAAATCCGGGAACATAACACCGATATGACGGAAACTAGGGCGGCAAGAGTGGAACAAAACACTATGCAAGAGGCCGAGCCTTCCACCCTTTACCAAGTATATAGATGCATTAAGATAACATGGCAATATAATGATATCCCAACAAGTAAATAAATGTTCCAACAAGGAACGGCCTCCAATCTTCACCTGCAACTAGCAACGCTATAAGAGGGGCTGAGCAAAGCGGTAACATAGCCAATCAACGGTTTGCTAGGACATGGTGGGTTAGAGGTTTGACATGGCAATTTGGGAGGCTTGAAAGCAAGTGGTAGGCATCGTAGCATTGGCATAGCAAAAGAGCGAGCAATCTAGCATAGCAAAGATAGTAGTGATTTCGAGGGTATGATCATCTTGCCTGCAAAGTTGTCAGAGTTGACTGGATCCTCGAAAGCAAACTCAACGGGCTCCTCGTTAGCGAACTCGTCTCCCGGCTCTACCCAAACAAGACAAACAAGCAACAAGGACACAATCAACCACGTGCAAGGATCAAACAATATGATGCAAGGATGGTATGCTATGCGGGATGCGATGCGGGATGCATATGCAAGATTTGACAAGGAATGCATGAACCTGGCCTCAACTTGGAAATCCAAGTGTGCCACTGGAAAGATGAGATGAAATCGCTTGAAAACGATATAAAGAACGCCGGAATCGGAGTTACGGTTTGGAAATGGCAAGCAATTCAAATATGACACCGGTCTGCGATTTACAGCAAGTAGCCATCTAAATGCAAAGAGATGAACAAGCTACAGCACCCAAACATGGCATCAAAATACATGGCAGGGATGCATTCAAGATGCTTAACAAAAGTCTAGCACTGAGCTACGGCCAATTCATCCATTAACAGGTTCAAACAAGCATGGCAAAAATGCATATGACAAACAGATTTCAGACTTAGTGAAATTAACACTTGTCTGGAATTTCAGATCAGATAGCACTCTTCGGAGCAACAAAACTACATGCTACAGGACCTGAACATGGCAAAGTAAAGCATGGCATGGGGCTACTCAAAGAGCTTAACAAAAGTCCCTTAGTGACCTTGAGCCAAAAGGGATCAGAAAATACAATTGCAAGCATGTGAACATGGCAAAAACATAATCAGTTCTCAGACTTAGTGAAAACTGGAGCATGCTGAAAACAGATATCACGTAGGCATGTTTACGAGCTCGATGCACTCACCACAGAGCAAGTAATGACAATCTAAGCATACATCCATCAAGAATACACATTATGCAAGCTAGACATGGCAAGACCAATAACATAGCATGCACGGATCAACTACAACATCATCGGCAAAATCGCTAACAAGTAGACAATCTGCCCAGATTCACGAAGTAGTAAAAGTAGAGCTCGATTGACTCAAGCTAGGGTGCTCCATAATTGCAAACAAAGACATGGATGGATAGAGCACTCTAAGATTAACAAAACATCCTTACCGATCATCCTCAAACGAGGCACGGATCACTAGGAAACAACATGAACATATGGCCATATGAAATAAACAGCTCAAGGACTTAGTGGAAATGCTAAGTCCCTGAAATCAGCGTTACCAAGTGCCTCACTTTGCAAGCTTGTGCTAGTCACCACACACATCACAAAAATACATGGGTTGCACCTATAGAAAGATGGCAAAACCCTTAACAAAACATATGTAGAACTCATGGGCATACCATGCACACAATAATCATGGCAAAAATGACAAATATCTAAATGGAGCAGCAGATCTGACAATTATCCCAAGTAGCACTCTTCTAACAGCATTTAGGCCATAAATATGAACTCAAATAAAAATGACGCAATAGAATGAAATGATGTACTCTCTGAGATGAACATTTTGATATGCTATATTCCCAAAACGGAGCTACGGATGCAAAGTTACTATGCGATGAATAATGCAAAATATTACTGAAATGGGGCAAAAAGTTAACCGAGGATTAGGGTTCCGGATCTGGATCCAGATCGGGTACTGTAGCAGCACGGAGATCAAAGTTCGTCGGAAATGGGGGGTCGCCGGAGACGGGCCGGATCTTCGCCGGAGAGGGGCGCGAGCGCCGGATCCAGGCGTGGGGACGCCGGATCTGGCCGGCAGCGGGGCGGCACCGGTGGTCGGAGGAAGCAGCAAGGCGGCGGACGTTGTCGGGCGGTGAAGGGCGGCGGTCGCCGGCGAGGGGCATCGGCGGCTGCGCGGTGGAGCGGCGGAGGCGGACGGGCGGCGCTAGGGTGGAGGAGAGGCGCGGCGGGGCGCGGCCCGGTGGCGGCGCGGGAGGGCCGGCCGCGGGCTTCCGCGGGCCACGGTGGCGACAGGTGGCGGACTCTGGTTGGCGGTGGCGGGAATGTCCGGCGCGCCCGGACACGTCCGGCGCGCGGAGAGACGAGGGGGGCTAGGGTTAGGGTAGAATGATCCGAAATTTTTGGGGGGATGCTAGTTTTATAGGTAGGAGGAGCTAGGAGAGTCCAAATGAGGTGCGGTTTTCGGCCACGCGATCGTGATCGAACGCTCTAGATGATGGAGAGGGTTTAGGTGGGTTTTGGGCCAAATTGGAGGGGTGTTGGGATGCAACACACACGAGGCCTTTTCGGTCCCTCGGTTAACCGTTGGAGCATCAAACGAAGTCCAAATGGCACGAAACTTGGCAGGCAGTCTACCGGTAGTAAACCAAGGCCGTTCAATCCGGAAATGTTTAATCCCCACACACGAAAGAAAGGTAGAAATGACCACCAGAGGAGAACGAAGCGCCGGAATGCAAAATGCACAACAGGGAAAATGCTCGAATGCATGAGATGAACACGTATGCAAATGCAATGCATATGATGACATGATATGAGATGCATGACAACGAACACAACACACGGAGACAAAAACCCGAACCCGAGAAAATAGAATAACTTAACACCGGAAACGGCAAGAGTTGGAGTACAAATTGGGAAAGTCATATTCGGGGTGTTACAACACTCCACCACTATGAAAGGATCTCGTCCCGAGATCTAGGACTGAAAGAACACCGGGTACTCAGAACGGAGGTGATCCTCGCGTTCCTAGGTAGCTTCACAGTCGGAATGGTGTGACCACTTGACTTTGAGGAATTTGATTGACTTGTTGCGAGTCTTGCGTTCAATCTCTTCAAGAATAGCCACTGGGTGCTCACGATAAGAGAGATCTTCTTGGAGCTCAATGTCCTCGAAGTTGACGGTGCGGTCAGGAGTCTTGAAGCACTTTCGGAGCTGAGAGACATGGAACACATCATGAACATTTGCAAAGTTTGAAGGAAGCTCGAGTTGATAGGCGAGATCGCCTCTCTTGCTGACAATCTTGAAAGGTCCCACGTATCTAGGGGCAAGCTTCCCTTTGATACCGAAGCAACGAGAACCTTTCATTGGAGAGACGCGGAGGTAAACATGATCTCCGATCTCGAAAGCCAAATCACGGTGCTTACTATCATAGTAGCTCTTCTGGCGGGATTGGGCTGCTTTGAGGTTATCTCGAATGACTTTGCACATTTCCTCTGCCTCTGTGATTAAGTCATTACCCAAAAGCTGGCGTTCACTGGTTTCAGACCAGTTGAGAGGGGTACGGCACTTCCTGCCATACAGAATTTCAAATGGGGCCTTGCCTGAACTTGCTTGAAAACTGTTATTGTAGGAGAATTCAGCATAAGGAAGACAATCCTCCCACTTCATGCCGAAGGAGATCACACAAGCCCTGAGCATATCTTCAAGAATCTGGTTGACACGCTCGACTTGACCGCTAGTTTGAGGATGGAAAGCTATGCTGAAATGGATGTTGGTGCCCATGGCCTTCTGAAAAGAATCCCAAAACTTAGAGGTAAAGATGCTGCCACGATCTGAAGAGATCACTTGAGGAATACCGTACAGAGAGACAATTCGAGAGGTATAGAGTTCCGCCAATTGAGCTGCAGTGATTGACTCTTTGATAGGCAGAAAGTGAGCCACTTTGGTGAGTTTGTCGATGACAACGAATATAGCATCATTGCCACGCTTGGACTTTGGAAACCCAGTCACGAAGTCCATCTCAATGTGGTCAAACTTCCATTCTGGAATGGCAAGAGGTTGGAGGAGACCAGCTGGCCTTTGGTGTTCTGCCTTCACTCTTCTGCAGACATCACACTCATTCACGAATTGAGCAATCTCGCGCTTCATTCGAGTCCACCAATAAGCCTGCTTGAGGTCCTGATACATCTTCGTGCTCCCAGGGTGGATGGAGAGGAGAGAATTGTGAGCCTCGTTCATGATCACTTTACGAAGGTCACCTTTGGGCACAACAATACGATCCTCGAAGAAGAGAGTGTCCTTGTCATCAAGGCGGTAGCACTTGTACTTGGGTTGACTCTTGGCAATCCCAATCTTCACCTTTTTCACCATAGCATCAAGAAGCTGGGCTTGGCGAATCTGGTCTTCCAAGGTAGGAGAGACTTGAAGGTTGGCGAGGAAACCTTGAGGAACAACTTGCAGATTAAGTTTGCGGAAAGCTTCACAAAGCTCGGGTTGATAAGGCTTGAGAATCAGACTGTTGCAATAAGCCTTTCCTGCTCAATGCGTCAGCAATCACATTGGCCTTGCCTGGAGTATACTCGATACTCGGATTATACTCTTGAATCATTTCGACCCATCGAGTTTGCCTGAGGTTGAGATTAGGCTGAGTGAAGATGTACTTGAGACTCTTGTGATCAGTGAAAATGTCCACTTTTCTTCCCAATAAGAGATGTCTCCAAGTCAAAAGAGCATGCACAACTGCCGCCAACTCGAGATCATGAGTGGGGTAGTTCTTCTCATTGGGCTTCAACTGGCGAGAGGTATAAGCAACAACTTTCTTCTCTTGCATCAACACTGCGCCAAGACCTTGGAGAGAGGCATCACAAAAGACCTCGTACGGCTTGGATTCATCAGGCGGAGTCAGAACTGGAGCAGTGATCAATTTCTCTTTCAAAGTGTTGAAAGCAATGTCACACTCCGGAGACCAAACGTACTTGACGTGCTTCTGGAGAAGATTTGAGAGAGGCTTCGCGATCTTAGAAAAGTTTTCAACGAATCTTCGACAGTAGCTTGCGAGACCGAGGAAGCTACGGAGTTGCTTCACGTTCTGAGGAGGTTCCCAATTCACAATTGCAGACACCTTCTCAGGATTCACGGCAATGCCCTTGGCAGAGATGATATGACCAAGATAAAGAACCTCATCGAGCCAAAATTCGCACTTGGAGAACTTGGCGTAGAACTGGTGTTCCCTGAGCTTATCGAGTACCAAACGCAAGTGCTTGGCATGATCTTCCTTGTCCTTCAAGAAAACCAGAATGTCGTCGAGATAGACCAAAACGAAGTCATTGGTGTAGGCGTTGAAGATGAAGTTCATCATGCGAGAGAACGTCGGAGGAGCGTTGACGAGGCCAAAAGACATGACAGTGTATTCATATGAACCATAGCTTGTCCTGAAAGCCGTCTTGGGAATATCTTGCTCACGGATTCGAATCTGATGATAACCCATACGGAGATCAAGCTTGGAGAAAAACTTGAGCACCTTTGAGTTGTTCGAACAGCTCATTGATGTTAGGAAGTGGGTATTTGTTCTTGATGGTCTTCTTGTTCAATGGACGGTAATCAACACAAAGTCGGTCCGTTCCATCCTTCTTCTTCACAAAAAGAACACCACAACCCCACGGGGAAGAACTAGGCCGGATGAGACCCATTCTTTCTTGAATATCAAGTTGCTTCTTCAGCTCCTTCAACTCTTCAGGTCCGAGCTTGTAAGGACGCTTGCACACTGGTTCCGTGCCAGGCTCAAGATCAATAACGAATTCAACTGGCCGGTGCGGAGGCATTCCTGGAAGCTCTTCTGGAAAGCCGTCTTGATATTCGCAAACAACTGGAATCTGCGAGATAGCATCCAGTTCACCCTTCTCATTGAGAGAAAACAGACGGATGGTATTATCCTGAGCGGCAAAAACAATTACATCCTCAGACGAATGAGTCAATTGAATCTGTCTGGATGCACAATCAAGCTGATCCTTGTTCTTAGAAAGCCAATCCATTCCGAGAATAAGATCAATATCCAAGTTACCAAGAACCACCGGAGAAGAGAGAAACTTGAAATCACCCATCAAGATAGAAATATCCAGAACCATCATACTAGAACTCAGACGCTTAGCCGGAGAGACGACTTGCATAGCTCTAGGTAAAGCCTTAGTACTAAAATTGTTCTCCGATGCAAATGGGAATGACATGAAGGAATGCGATGCACCAGAGTCAAAAAGTACTTTTGCAGGAATATCGTTAACTAGAAGGTTACCCATGATGACATCTGACGAGTCCTCTGCCTGAGCTGCATTCATCAAATTGACCTTGGCGTGCTTGGGGTTATGCTTGACCATAGCTGTACTTGCCGATCTCACAGGAGGAGGAGGGAGACGCCTCTGATTGAGACACTTGTTGGCATAGTGACCCTTCTGTTGGCACTTGTTGCACGTGACCTCTGAAAGCGGACGGTGATACGAAGCACTCGATCTTGGAGCTTGAGACGAAGTCTTGTTCTGAAAGCCAGGGTTGGGTGGGTGGGAAGATCCACTGCCACCTTTGCTCTTCTGCTGATACGGCTGACGGAACGGAGGAGGAGGAAGCCAATACTTCTGCTGCTTGGCCACTTGAGTAGAGGAAGAAGGAGTAGCATCTCTGACTTGCTTCTTGTAAGCATCACACCTCAATTGAGCAGCCTCTTGCTTCAATGCCATGTTGTAGAACTCATCGTACCTCAAGGGCTCAAAGAGAACAAGAGCGAGCTGAATTTCTTCCCTGAGACCACCCCTGAACTGGTATATCATGCTCTTCTCATCAGGGACATCCTGCTTGGCAAAGCGGCCGAGCTTCTGAAACAACTTGTTGTAGTCATAGACAGACAAAGAGCCTTGCTTCAGGTTGCGGAATTCCTCACGCTTGCTTTCAACCACGCTCTGAGGGATATGGTGAGCTCTGAAATCTTGACGGAATTCATCCCAAGTGATAACACGTCCACCTCTGGAATCCTTGTATTGCTGGAACCATTCTGCAGCTTGATCTTTGAGTTGGAAGGAAGCGAACTTGACAAAGTCCTTAGGCTTGACGTTACTGCACTCGAAATGCGTGCACAGATCCACAAGCCAATCGTCAGCTTCGTGCCTCAACACAATTGCTGAAAGTCTTTGGCCCGTTAGCAAGGAACTGGTTGAGTGTAGCAAAGTGATTCTGATTGTTGCCTTGGTTCCCTTGGTTGCCTTGATTACGCTCTTGGAGAATATGCATGATCAACTGTGTGTTTGCATTGGTTGCGGCCATCATAGCTTGCCATGCCTCCGGAGGAGGTGGAGGTGGTGGCGGATCAGGATTCGGAGTAGTGCGCGTTGGAGGATCCATCCTGAAGAGGTTGACATCCATTAGCACATTGATAGATAAATATTGAAGCTGAATCCAACGGAATGAAAATTGCAACATGTAGTCTTCACATCCGAACAAAATGAACAAATGCATTCCTCTTGAAATGGTCACATATCCATAAATTGAGAAGCCATGTAGAATTTAGGTAGAGAAATAAATCAACAAGGTACGGATCAAGAACGAATAATCGGTAAGAAATCCCAATCTCAAGCCAACTATCCGTGGAAGAAGAACTAGAGCTACGAGAATTCCCACCTATGAAACTCCCGAACCTTTCCGGTTATGCAATCAGGTGTTGGGGATACAGGGGAAGCATAATATCTCACCCAAATCTAGCAAATCCTACATCCAGGTGTATCCATCCTTCAACACATAACCGAGAAAACTTCGGAAACCATCTACCTCAACCTTCGAAAAGCATCCGTTATACAAGTTATGGCGATACTCCCGAACTCCCGCCCCAGTACTGGGTGGCGTCGAGGTTATCTCACCAATGAACTGCATAAAAGAGATTTTCGATGTCGGCGTACTAAACTCAGGTATTCCAGAACTGCAACGATAAAATTATGACGACAACACCTCAGAGCTCAACTCCCCGGGACACTTCCACAAAAGCCCTGACAGGAGGCACCAAGACAATGTTCTCATCATAAAACCATTGGAACGATTCCAAGATACCTGCGTGATCCTAAAAAAAATTTAGTGAAATTTGAGAAGAGAAGAGTCAAAACTCTACGTCGAGATGCCTTGCCAGAGCGATGAGGAGACTGGGAAGCAAAAATAATTCCTAAACTCTCCGATATATAATTCCTAAATGACTCAAAACATTTTTCTAAACATAACTCGGCCGCTAAAAACGATCAAGCAATGGGGCTCCTAAGGTCGGGGAAGGCTCTGATACCAACTTGTAACACCCTCGATGCGACTATATCTCCCATGTGTCGAGGCACGACTTAGAGGCATAATCGCATTGAAGGCATATGTCGCAAGTTAGGCAATCTTCACAACATCGCAAGCCGGTGGTCGGAGGAAGCGGCAAGGCGGCGGACGTCGTCGGGCGGTGAAGGGCGGCGGTCACTAGCGAGGGGCATCGGGGGCTGCGCGGTGGAGCGGCAGAGGCGGACGGGCGGCGCTAGGGCGGAGGAGAGGCGCGGCGGGGCGCGGCCCAGTGGCGGCGCGGGAGGGCCGGCCGCGGGCTTCCGCGGGCTGCGGTGGCGACAGGTGGCGGACTCTGGTTGGCGGTGGCGGGAATGTCCGGCGCGCCCGGACACGTCCGGCGCGCGGAGAGACGAGGGGGGCTAGGGTTAGGGTAGAATGATCCGAAATTTTTGGGGGAGGCTAGTTTTATAGGTAGGAGGAGCTAGGAGAGTCCAAATGAGGTGCGGTTTTCGGCCACGCGATCGTGATCGAACGCTCTAGATGATGGAGAGGGTTTAGGTGGGTTTTGGGCCAAATTGGAGGGGTGTTGGGCTGCAACACACACGAGGCCTTTTCGGTCCCTCGGTTAACTGTTGGAGCATCAAACGAAGTCCAAATGGCACGAAACTTGGCAGGCGGTCTACGGTAGTAAACCAATGCCGTTCAATCCAGAAATGTTTAATCCCCACACACGAAAGAAAGGTAGAAATGACCACCGGAGGAGAACGAAGCGCCGGAATGCAAAATGGACAACGGGGAAAATGCTCGAATGCATGAGATGAACACGTATGCAAATGCAATGCATATGATGACATGATATGAGATGCATGACAACGACCACAACACGTGGAGACAAATACCCGAACCCGAGAAAATAGAATAACTTAACACCGGAAACGGCAAGAGTTGGAGTACAAATTGGGAAAGTCATATCCGGGGTGTTACAGCGGCGGCGCGGCTTTGTCCGGCCGGACCGGACGTGCCCGGCGGCGCGGGGTGGAAGAAGGCTAGGGTTGGACTGCGAGATTTGGACGGGGATCACATATTTATACCTAGAAGGAGGTGGGAGTGTCAAAATGAGGTGTAGTTTTCGACCACGCGATCGTGATCCCACGACGGAGGACATGGGAGAGGTTTGGATGGGTTATTGGGCCACTTTGGAGGGGTGTTGGGCTGCAACACACACGAGGCCTTTACAGTCCCCGGTTAACCGTTGGAGTATCAAACGGACTCCAAATGGAACGAAACTTGACAAGCGGTCTACCGGTGGTGTACCAAGGCCGCTTGGCAAATCTCGATCCATTTCGAGAAAGTTTAACACCCGCACACAAAAAGAGGCGAAAAGGGGGCGCCGGTGGACGTAGGGGTGTCGGATTGCAAAACGGACAACGGGGAAATGCTCGGATGCATGAGACGAACACGTATGCAAAAGCGATGCACATGATGACATGATATGAGATGCATGACATGAACAAAATGCAAAACGAAGACAAAACCCAACCACGAGGGAATCTCATAACTTAAAGCTGAAAATGGCAAGCGTCGGAGTACAAATATGGCAAGTTACATCCGGGGTGTTACACAAAGTAGTCATTATGCACTAATAAGATAGCAAGCAGTGCTATCATACCTAACTCTGCATGCCGATAGGGTGCATTAAATGCACCACTTAACGTCACATCATTGGTTGCCCGGGAAGCCTTGCCGGGCTGTTTTGCCAGCATCACACCTGCTCGCTTGACACGTCGCAGGACGGGTGTCGTTCTTGGGCATCTTCCATAGAGAAAGGTTGCCAAGTGGCGAATGGCTGCCACTTAGTCACTTTGCGGCTTGACACCGCACTGATTGATGATGCGGGTCGTGGTGGAGTGGTTGGGTGAGGTGTTTTTTCCACCGTGTGTCCCGACAAGCCCTGTCGGACGTCTTGGACGTCTTCTTCTGGTGGTGGCCCCGTCCTTGCCGAGATCGCCTGCCCGGCAAGGGAGGATTTTCTCCTGGTGGTATCTTGCTTCCCTGGCTTGACTTTGGTCCTCCTGGTTTGCATGTTGGTCCTTCGAAGCTCTTGGTCTCTTGTAGTCTGACTTGGGTTGGTGCCTCAGTCCTGTTCTAGTGCCTATGCATAGTCTTTGCAACAGACCCAGGGTTTGTTGAACCAACACTAATTAAAACACAAACCAAATCTAACCAGAGGCTAGATGAAATATTTATTAAAAAACATCAAGGAAAAATATTGGGTTGTCTTCCAACAAGCGCTTTTCTTTAAAGCCTTTTAGCTAGGCATTGATAATTTTAATGATGCTCACATGAAAGACAAGAATTGAAGCACAAAGAGAGCATCATAAAACATGTGGCAAACACATCTAAGTCTAACATACTTCCTATGCACAGGCATTTTATAAGCAAACAAATTATCAATGCAAGCAAAAACCACCATATGCAAGGAAGAAGAAAGAAACAATAGCAATCCCAACATAATGAGAGGTAATTTAGTAATATGAAAATTTCTACAACCATATTTTCCTCTCTCATAATAATTACACGTGGGATCATATTCAAATTCAACAATATCTCTATCACATCAAAAAATTTCTACATGATACACATGCATTCAAAGTTGACACTCTTCCAAAATAGTGGGAATATCATTAACTAAAGTCAAGACCTCTCCAAACCCACTTTTATCAAAAACTTCATAAGATTGAACATTATCCAAATATGTGGGATCTAAAGTTGACACTCTTCCAAAACCACTTTTAGTATTACTGCAAACATTATTATCAATCTCATATTCATCATGGGGCTTAAATAAATTTTCAAGATTATAAGAATCACCCCAATCATGATCATTGCAACAAGTAGTGGACATAGCAAAACTAGCATCCCAAGCTTAGGGTTTTGCATATCATTAACACAATTGACATTAATAGAATTTATAATAATATCATTGCAATCATATTTTTCATTAAAGGAGCTATCATGAATCACTTCATAAATTTCATCTTTCAACACTTCATCACAATTTTCAGATTCACGAATTTCAAGCAAAACCTCATAAAGATAATCTAGTGCACTCAACTCACTAGCATTAGATTCTTCATAATTGGATCTCTTAAAAATATTAGCAAGTGGATGAGGATCCATAACAATAGTTTTTTAGCAAGCAAAGATGCAAGCAAAAAGGAGGCACATGGCAACACAAGCAAACGAAAAGACGAACGGAAGAAGGGCGAAGAAAAGGGCAAATCTTTTCGAAAATCGTTTTAGAAGTGGGGGAGAGGAAAACAAGAGGTGAATGGAGAATAATATAATGCGAGAGATGAGAGTTTATGATGGGTACTTGGTATGTCTTGACTTGGCGTAGATCTCCCCTGCAACGGCGCCAGAAATTCTTCCTGCTACCTCTTGAGCTTGTGTTGGTTTTTCCCTTGAAGAGGAAAGGGTGATGCAGCAAAGTAGAGTAAGTATTTCCCTCAGTTTTGAGAACCAAGGTATCAATCCAGTAGGAGACAACGCATAATTCACCAAATACCTGCACAAACAAACACCAACTTGCACCCAACGCGATAAAGGGGTTGTCAATTCCTTCACGGTTATTTGCAAAGTGAGATCTGATAGATATGGATAAACGGTAGAGTAATATTTTTGGTATTTTTTGTTTATGGAATAGAAAGTAAAAGATTGCAAAAGAAGTAAATAGGAAACTAAAATCGTAGGTCAGAAACTTATATGATGGAAAGTAGACCCGGGGGCCATAGGTTTCACTAGAGGCATCTCTCAAGATAGAAATTATTACAGTGGGTAAACAAATTACTGTCGAGCAATTGATAGAAAAGCGCAAAGTTATGATGATATCTAAGACAATGATCATGAATATAGGCATCACGTCCGTATCAAGTAGACCGACTCCTACCTGCATCTACTACTATTACTCCACACATTGACCGACTCTTGCCTGCATCTAGAGTATTAAGTTCATAAGAACAGAGTAACGCATTAAGTAAGATGACATGTAGTGGGATAAACTCAAGAAATATGATGAAAATCCCATCTTGTTATCCTCGATGGCAACAATACAATACGTGTCGGTTCCCCTTCTGTCACTGGGATCGAGCACCACAAGATTGAACCTAAAGCTAAGCACTTCTCCCATTGCAAGAGAAACCAATCTAGTTGGCCAAACCAAATCGATAGTTCGAAGAGACTTGCAAAGATATCAAATCATGCATATAAGAATTTAGAGGAGATTCAAATAATATTCATAGATAAGCTGATCATAAATCCACAATTCATCGGATCTCGGCAAACACACCACAAAAAGGTATTACATTGAATAGATCTCCAAGAACATCAAGGAGAACATGGTATTGAGAATCAAAGAGAGAAAAGAAGCCATCTAGCTACTAGCTATGGACCCGTAGGTCTGTGGTAAACTACTCACGCTTCATCGGAGAGGCAATGCTATTGATGTGGAAGCCCTCCGTGATCGATCCCCCTCTGGCAGGACGCCAGAAAAGGCCCCTAGATGGGATCTCACGAGTACACAAGGTTGCGGCGATGGAAAAGTGTTTTCATGGCTCTCCTGATTGGTTTTGGGGTACTTGAGAATATATATACGGAAGAAATAGGTCGGTGGAGTCATGAGAGGCCCTCAAGGGTGGGGGCGCCCCCTACCCCCTGGGCGCGCCCTCCGTCCTTGTGGCCGCCTCGTGGATTTCCCGGCGTGCACTCCAAGTCCTCTAGATGTATTCTAGTCTAAGAAAAAACATCACGAAAGTTTCATTCCGTTTAGACTCTGTTTTATATTCCTTTTCTGCGAAACTCTAAAACAAGGAAAAACAGGAACTGGCACTGGGCTCTAGGTTAATAGGTTAGTCCCAAAAATCATATAAAATAGCATATTAATGCATATAAAACATCCAAAACAGATAATATAATAACATGGAACAATCAAAAATTATAGATACGTTGGAGACATATCATAAGGCAGCAGAAAACAAAATATTTTCATACTGCGTACACGCCCAGGACCACTATGAAGATGCATACAAGGTTTGATCTGATCATTACCGACTCGTAGCACAGCAGAAGGAGAGTCGATGGAGATCATTGGGGCAGATCCCCGCAGCTAGGATTTTACAACCTCCCAACTGCGAGAATGTTCTCTATCAGACAGTCTCTCGGACAGCCCTTCGGGAGGCCCTCAAACAGAAACTTGACCAGTCACTCGGACAGCTCTTCGGGAGGCCCTCAGATAGCCCTTCGGGTGGCCCTTGGACAGAACCTCGGTGTATCTCCCGAACTAAGATCGAAACTACGACCTTTCTACCCAGTTGCACACATCCGGGGTCAACTATCTAGCAGGGCTTTTCCATCCAGAACTAGGACCTACCAAAGACTAGACAATCTTTCAGCTACGAAACTATTTTGTGGAGAGGGAGATAGAAAGCCAGATCATTGCATGGCATGTGTATGAGAGAACTTTTTTAGAGGAGTGTATGAGAGTACTTGAGTGATTTTCAAGAGCTGCCTCCACCTCTATTTATAGTGTGAGGCAAGGGGTAGAGTGGCACTTGGAAATACCAAAAAACCCATGAGATTTGTCCTTCATAAGGGCAAAAGGGGAAGGGAAATGGAGCTCCATGGGAGAGCTCCTCCCTTGGCCGGTCACCTTTAGTGGGATCCCCCAAAGGGGGTCCTACCGCCCCATGTCATCCCCTTGACTTTTGGGACAAAGCCCTAAAAGGTGGCTTTCCAAAAAGCCACCAAATAGTGGTTGTACCCTAATAGTGTTACCACTATTCATGAAAACTTTTTCATGAAATCTTTTCAGTGTATGAAAAATCTGGAAAAATTCCGGAAGGTCCAGAGGATTTCCTATACCCACTAAAATAGTTCTTGATGCGTTTCAAAACATTTCCGGTATGTAGTTTGTCTACATAACGTTTCCGTTTTTTCTCTATGAAACTTTTTAGTCATCTTCGAAACTTTTCCGGAAACAATCTCCCGGACTCATTGTCTATTACTTAGCAAATAGATGACCCTTAAGTGTGTGACCCTATAGGTTCTGTGAAGTATAGACATGAGCGGAACTTTTCTGATCAATGATCAATAGTAGAACCGTGGACATCCAAAATTGATCCCTATACCCACACGAATGAATATTCGAGCGAACATGTAATTACCAAATGTTGTTCTTGTTGCTTCGCAATATGTTACAAATACTCGAGGTGAGATTTAATAGCATCCCTATGAATCAATAACTTCTTCATTATGCCAGTTTCCTCGTTACCGGTTTTGTTCTCTTTTCTTGTACTCGCATTCTGGCATCCCCGTGATCAAATCATGCTATGTCTGGCCAGACGATAATGGATACCGTAACACCAAGAGGTTCCAAAGAATATCTCTCCATCGTTGGAGGAGCAAATTCCAATCTTGAGCTATCTAGTCCCTTGTCATACTTTTTCATGAACCCGAAAACCGCCGTAATAGCCATCCTGTTATGGATGACGTTTAACAAACCCCAAAGTTCATGAAGCAAGTATGAAGGAACTCGATACTCTCATGGTCTAAGAAACTATGCAAACACTAATTTTCTCTGTGTTATAAAACCATTAACTTGTGAACAAATGTATCTCATAACATAACATCAACATGGGTTAATTCAATACAAGTGTTCTTATAACGTGGGGTCTTCAAAATTGTAGGCATAGTCATGCTCATGATTAGAAAAACATGATCATCATGCAGCTTCAGCTAGTCTTAGAGGCACGACTAGAAATATATTTTGCTGTTTATTATTCCATACATGCACATGGGTTTTCCTCCAATCCTTTATGGATATACGAGCTCAAGGACCATCGCACTTTTAGCATAGAACATAAAGATCAATTACGAACTTGAAGATAAATAACAACAACTATTTTTTTGTTTTGAACACAGTACAGACGCAAGCTCTCATACATACACGCATACACTCACCCCTAAGAACGCGCACACGCACACCCTACTCATATGAGCACCTTCAAGGGACTGAGTCGGCATATCATCTTGAGATTTACGAAGTCACCATAGATGCCTCGTCGTCGACGGGAACGTCTCATCCCATTGAAAGTGCATCGCCGAAAATCCTGAAATAAATCCAGGAATAATGCGAGCACCAGGACTTAAACCCTGGTAGGTTCGAGATACCACTGTCCCTCTAACCATCCAACCATAGGTTAGTTCGCAAATAACAATAATTATTATTGCCTCTAGGACATATCTCCTGCAGGAAGTCCATGATTATATGGCTATTTGGTTGTTGGATATGGTCTTTTTTGCCTGGTATGGATGTGGTATTAGCACTAAGGATTGGTAATGCATGGGTTGTATTGTTGTATTGTTGTTGTTCTATTTTCTTTAATCTATATATGTTTGATACATTATTTGTATATATATATATATATATATATATATATATATATATATATCTTTCCCTACTAATAAAGCACGGAGTGCTTCTGGTCGTACGTCGTCGGCGTTTTTGCAAAAAAGCCCCTCTGTTTCTTTGAAATAAACCCGCAGTCCCTGCTTAAGTGACTAAAAACGTTTCATGTTTAAAAAAAGACCCTGCGTTTCTCGAGTGTTCAACCCACGATGGAGAACTGCTGCAGGGGCTGGAGCTTGCAGGGAGTGATTTATGCGCGACTGGGGTTGGGAAGGCGGATCCAGAGGCGGGCGGCGAGGCAATGGTCGCCGGTGGCGACGAGGAAGGCCGGAGCGTGGATTCCTGGGCAGATCAATGGCATCCACGACTCCGGGGCAGAAAGGAGACATGAAGGTGAGGGAGAGAAGAAGAAAGAAAGGAGGGGCGATGCAGTTCAGACGAGAGGGCGGCCTCCTGCAGCAGCAGCGCGAGCAGAAGGTGCGGCGGCACGGTGCGGCGGCGCGGTGCAGGGTGCCGTCGTGGCATTGGTGGCCACAGGCGTCATGGAGACGGAGGTAGAGCGGCTCGGGCAGGGTGGCACGATGCAGCAGGAGAGGAGGAGCATAGAGGCGAGGTAAGGAAGAGCGAGGCCGACGGCGAGGCAGCCTCGCCGGCGTTGGGCGGAGCCGGCGGGTGTCGGGCATCGGGCGCGCTCCTGCGGCGCCTCCCCTGACGGCGCAAGGTGGGGGAAGGATCGATCAGGATAGAGGAGCGAGGGGTTCGATCGAGCTAGGTTAGGTTAAGGTGCGACTGGGCTGGGCCTTGGCCCAAATGGGCTGGCTGGGTTAGTTGCTAGGCTGGTCTTTCTCTCTCTCCCTATCTCCCAATTCGCCTCCTTTTCTATTTACTAAACATAAATGGAGACAGAGTAAAAAGGATAGAGGGATAGGAATGGTGTTTTGGCAAGTTGTTATTTTCCAGGACTCGAAAAAATGTGCTTGTTCCAAGAAAATTAGAAGTGGGCAATGCAAGGTTTAAATTCAAACTAATTTGAATTTAATTCAAATGTGCTTGAACTAGGAATAGGTTTTAGAGATGTCCAAAATTTATGATAATTTTGTTGAGCTTGGTAAAGTGATAAAAGAATTATTGGCAAAGTTTGGGGACTAAACTTGAAGTAGAAAAAGGCATGGGATTTTTGGAGTGGCTCAAAAGGAATTGGGAAATGCAATTGCATAAAATATAAGGATGGCTCAAATGATTTTTGAAAATGTTCATAGTTTTTAATTTGGTGCAACTTATTTAATGACATTGAAATGAAGATGCAAAAGGAAAAACATTATAAATATGGAAGTTAGTGGAAGTATGGAATTTATTGGTTAACAGATCAAAAATAAAACAAGGGTGGAATCATAGGCAGGCGACGTATCATGCTGAAATGGAGAAGCCCGTCTTTGGCACCGGTCAATGACTCATGAGGAGGACTTAAAAAATATTCGCAATTTTAAAAACAATTATTCAGAAAATAAAGAGATCATGATTTTTTAGAAAGTTTGCATATTAAAAAATGTTAATGAAATTGAAGAAAATTCCGCTAATTCAAAACAATCTTAAAAATGGAAAAATATCCTAAAAATTCAAAAACTGCTCGTGACTTACAAAATAATTTATTTATTATAAAATGTTCGTTTTTTCAAAGAATAATCATGCATTTCAGAAAATGTTCATTAAATCAAAAAATGATTGGTAAATTAAAAAATGTCCGTGAATTTCACAAATTATTCCACCAATTTCCAATAAAATATCCGTCGATTCTAGAAATGTTCGCCAATTCAAGAATATTGTTTAAAAGAATGTTCAGAATTTAAAAATAGTGTTTGCAAATAGTATAAAACGTTCATGAATTCAAAAAAAAATCTTGATTTTAGAAAATGTTCAAAAAATTAGAAGTCACGGTTTCAGATATGTGTACGAGTTTTAAAAAATGTTCATGATTTCATGAAATTGAGGGTCATAGTGTATTTCGGTGATGCAACAAAATGTAGTCATGGCCGTTGAAGGTTATGGTTTTTTCTCTCCCGTTGCAACGCACGGGCCCTTTTGCTAGTATATATATATATATATATATATATATATATATATATATATATATATATATATATATATATATATTTGGCTACTCCTAGTGACATGAAATGAATGAGAAAAGACCATCTTAGGCTTTATACAATGTAAGATGCTTATAAATATAAACCGATTTTCTCTTAAGCACAGATACTTATTTGTGTAGCACCAACGCTACTTAGAGCATCTTCACTAGGCCACCCAGGACATTTTTTAGGCGCCGGCGGGTACTAGCAAAAATTAGCGCCGGCTGCCCCATGCCACACCCAGCGCACCGGGGGCTCCTAGGGGCCTAATTTCGCCGTTTTGTGGGCCCGCGTCTCCCCTATCCCCTCATTTTCCCTCACCCACGTGCTCCTTCCCCTCTCTCTCTCTTTCCCTCCACGCACACAGAGGCCCCACGTTTTCTGGCCAGCTCTCTCCTCTCTCTCTTCCTCCCCGCCGCCTGGAACGGCCGCCTCAGGCGAGCCGCCGAGCTCCGGCCGCCCGGTCGCCTCCGCCTCGCAGCTCTCTCCTCTCTCCCTCCCTTCCCGCCGCCTTGGCCTTGGCTCCCGGCGACGCGACGGGCCTCAGGCGCGGTGAACAGTCGGCGCTTGGAGCGGCTGCTCCGCCGCTCCCCGTCGTGTTGCCGCCGCTGTTGCCCCACCGCAAGACCGCCATGCACCCGCTCGCCCGCCACACCTGCTTCAGCCGAGCCGCCGTGCTCCGCCCCCGCGGATGCTCGCGCTCGCGCCGAAGCTCGTCGGGGAAGCTGGGCGCGCCGGAGAGCTGCGAGGGCGCCGAGGAGGAAGTTGGGCGCGTCGGCGAGCTGCGAGGGAGCCGCGCGAAGGAAGCGCCGCGACGCAGGCGGGCGGAGGACCAGGCACGGCCAGGCCGGGGAGGGCCGGGAGCGCCGCGGCAGCGGGCGGAGCCGTGCGCAGACCGAGGCGGGGCGGAGCGGCGCGCGAGCGGACGCGGAGCTCGCCCGCGCCCGCCTGTGCGTGACGGAGCTTGCCCGCGCCCGTCCGCCTGCGTTGTGGCCGGGGCGCCCCGCGTCCGCCTGTGCGTGGCGGAGCTAGCCCGCGCGCGCCTCCATGGCCGAGCAGGGCCATGCCACACTCCACCTCCAGGGCCGAGCAGAGGAGAGACAGACGAGGAGGTGGGGGTGGGGGGACAACGAGTGGAATTTTGACACCCAGGCTAAAGTTATCGCCGGTAGCCCCCAGGCGACCAAAAAAATGCCTCCTGAGAGGCTCAATGGGCTGAAGATGCTCTTACTCATCTCTAGTTCACAAGCAAATACGTGTGCTTAAAAAATGAATTTTCTTTTATACGAGTACCTCCCCAAGCATCATGCATTACATGTGGTCTTATCGGTAAATGTCCTAACACCTAAAGTGCATGTGCACGCGCGCAATTAAGATCTGTTTTGTACGTCTATTCCTCCAACGTTCTGCCCAGACGCCCGCTTGACGTCCACTTATTTTACTGAATGTACGAGCGAGCGTCACATCCGTGCTTACGGGAGATGTTGATAGAAATAAATCCGTCTTTCTCTAAGCATCGATGCTTATTTTACTGTAAGCATCTCTCTAAGCACCTTGTATTGTACAAGGCGTCGCTGCCTTTTGGCTTTTAGCCTGTGTGGGGGCACCTGCAACGATGGGCTGCCTAATTTCTACTTTAGCCAAATAGTGAGTGCTAATCAAGTAAAGTACCAGACTGCATCATTTGAGTTGTTGCCGGTAGTAATTGGCAACAACAGTAGCAAAATCGATCAGAGAAACAACAACGAATCTGAAACAGCAAAATGCATAGTAGCAAGAGTACATGCCTATAACACGGAGGGAAAGGATGGATGGATACTTAAACTTGTGTTAACAACAACAGAAATGAAATGGAAGACGACAACATGTGTGTACATATATAAAGCGAGCGACTGACCGACCGACAGACTGACTCGAGGTGCATGCTTGCTACCGCTTGAATTGTTATCGGAGCTAGAATGATCATCATGAAGAAATCACATGATAATAACTAGGAATCGTTTCTAAGTACTTGTTTTTGTCCTTATCATTGATCCATGGAGTATTATTTTGGGAGCTGGTATTGATGGTGGCCAACAAAGATCACTCGGAGCGCGCCGCAAAGCGCTCGACCTTGGGATCGGAGAGGTTGATGCCCACCATGGCCTCACCCAGGTCGCAGCTCACCTCGGCGAGCACATTAGGGTCGCTGTAGTGGGTGACGGCCTGCACGATGGCGCGCGCGCGGCGCGCGGGGTCGCCGCTCTTGAAGACACCGGAGCCGACGAAGACACCGTCGCAGCCGAGCTGCATCATGAGGGCCGCATCGGCCGGCGTGGCGACCCCGCCGGCGGCGAACTGGACGACGGGCAGGCGACCGAGCTGCTTGGTCTGCATGACGAGGTCGTACGGTGCGGCGATGCTCTTGGCATAGGTGAATACCTCGTCATCGTCCATGCTGCGGAGGGCACGCACGTCGCCCATGACGGAGCGGACGTGGCGGACGGCCTCGATGACATTGCCGGTGCCGGCCTCGCCCTTGGTACGGATCATGGCGGCGCCCTCGCGGATGCGGCGGAGGGCCTCGCCCAGGTTGCGGCAGCCGCAGACGAAGGGGACGCGGAAGTTGTGCTTGTTGATGTGGTGGGCGTCGTCGGCGAGCGTGAGGACCTCGCTCTCGTCCACGTAGTCGACGCCGATGGACTCGAGGATCTGGGCCTCGACGAAGTGCCCGATGCGGGCCTTGGCCATGACCGGGATGGTGACGGCGCGCTTGATTTCGCGGATGAGACCCGGGTCGGACATGCGTGCGACGCCGCCCTGGGCGCGGATGTCGGCGGGGACGCGCTCGAGCGCCATGACGGCGCAGGCGCCGGCCTCCTCGGCGATGCGCGCCTGCTCGGCGTTGACGACGTCCATGATGACGCCGCCGCGGAGCATCTGGGCCAGGCCCACCTTGACAGAGAACGGGGACGACTTGGGCTCGAGCTGCGTACCGGCGCCGTTGTTGCCGCTGCCGTACACCGTGACAACGCCGCTGCCGTCGGACGCCATCTTCTCTGCGGCGAGAGGGAGTGAGAAGAGAGAGGAGAGGCGAGGCGGCGGAATGGGGGTGGGGTGTGTGGGATGCGCGGATGGGCCGTGGGTGGCAGCAATTCTTATACCGATGGATGAAGGTGCGTGATGGGCGGACGGACGATCCAGATCGCTCCTCCTTTTCTCTAGGGTGGGCCAGTCCAGCACCACCACTCGCTGCCGCGCCGCCATCACCAACCACGACCAAACAAATCCAATCTCTCCTTCTCTACCCGCACGCATGGTGGTACATTCTTTTTCTTCGCCTTTTCGAAAATCTCTCGTCACTCGCATGCTTTCTCTGCCTAGAGATAGAGAGCCTCCCTCCCTTGTTGATTTCTCTGGGAATTTCTCGTCTAGCCGTGTTAATCTGCTGCTCAAAGTATTAAGTGTGACTCGGACGACGGCTACGTCCCCCCGGTAGCCTCATGGTTCTCGACGGCAACAACGTCTCCATCTATGGATATTTCCCTTCCAATTTCTGGCTCCCCATGGATGCACCGTGCTTGGCTCAGGTGCCTCCAACAAGTTCACTTCACGGACCATGCAGTGCAGCAACCCACAAAACAAAACAAAACAAAACAAAAGGAAAAAGGCTGCATGGTCCATACTACCTACGACTACGAGACAAGCCTCTGCTCTTCCTATACTAACAAAAGAAATTGCTCATTTCTATGTAACCATGATCATATATCATTCATCCCCATGCACCCAAGTAGCCGTACCTTATCAATAATATCTTACTGATTCTTTTGTTGAAAACTGGAGTATATATAAAGTAACATCAACATAGCTATTACTAGGGTCTGTGGCAATACAATACTCTGCACTGACATGAAAAGGAGATGACATTCTTCAGCATATAAAAAATGGAGTGTGGTAACCTTTCGAGAAGAGGAAGTCGTTTTGTAATTTCATCATTCTACTGCCAAGTAGTATGTCACCCTTTGTCAGATTTCTACATTTCTTTTAAAGGCTTTGACTAAGATGTGACTTAGGTGGACAGTGGTATCCCAACCCATCAGAGTTCAAATTCTGGTACTCGCATTATTTCTGGATTTATTTCAGGATTTCCGGCGATGCGCTTTCAGTGGGAGGAGACGTTCCCGTCGACGACGAGGCGCCTACGGTGACTTCGTAAATCTCAAGATGATATGCCGGCTCAGTCTCTCGGAGGTGCTCATAGGGGTAGGGTGTGCGTGTGTGCGTTCATAGGGGTGAGTGTATGCGCGTGTATATAAGCGCTTGTGTCTGTACTGATGCTCAAAAAAAAAGATGTGACTTACTATGCCTAGATAAGTGTCTGTTGCGTTACAACCGGCGCAATAAATATTTTTAATGATTCAACATCAGTTGTTTAGAAACGTTAGTGTGAGTTGCTGCACGAATGAATCACTACAACAATCATAAGTTTTCACCTTGGCAGCTGGGGATTGGTGTCCAGAAGAAAAGACTTTGGTGGGCTAGGTCTTCCAAATATTAGAGGTTTTAATATGGCTCTTCTGGCCTCTTGGGGAAAAAGATATTATGATAGTGAGGGGAGAGATTGGAGAATTTTGATTGATCATAAATACAATACAGAAAATCATAATGTATTGTGGTCTAGAAATGGGGTTGGATCTCCATTCTAGAAAGGCATTACATGGGCTTTAAGTGCCTCTCACACTTTTTACAAGTGGAATGTTGGGAATGAAGAAAGTGTTAGTTTCTGGCATGGCATTTGGTTGGGAGATTGTTCCTTAAAGTTAGATATTGGCCTCTGTTTTGAGATTTGTAACCAACCTCTCTGCTCACTAGCCCAAGCTTCGGATGGTGCAAATTTGAATCTAACCTTCGGTGTGTTGACAGAACTGGGCTAGAATTGTGGCATCAGCTCTTGTGTCAAGTTGGCACAATTTCACATTTTGACTCCGGAACACACCAATTTTGATGTTAGAACTTGGTGGTCGTTATTCGGTTAAATCCTTTTACAAACCTATTAACTTTGGTGGTGCAGTTTCAAAAATTGGGGCTGTTTCTGGAAGATCTTATGCGCTCTATCCATGTGTTTTCGTTGGCTGGTTATGAACAACAAAGTACTGACTAGAGACAACTTGGCTAAAGGAGACATGTAGAGGACATTACTTGCTTATTTTGTAACGAGCCTGAGTTAGCGAATCGCCTTTTCTTTCAATGTATTTGTGGCATCCAATGTGTGGGGGGTTGTTTTTAAGGCTTTTCAGATAGATATTCCCAAGTTGTTTAGTGATGTTATTGCTATTTGGTGTATGTACAAGAACACACCCTTGTTAAATATGGTTTATGCTACCTCCTTGTGGAGTTTGTGGACACTGAGAAATGAATTTTGTTTTCAGGAAATAACATGGAAGAACATTCACTTAGTGCTTGCAAAGCTCAGTGCGTATCTACATCAATGAGGCATTCTCTGCAACAACACTTAGTTTATGCTCCATTGGCGTTGTCTGCTACTGCTGGACATGCGACATGGAGAGCTACTTAGAATTGCTTGGTGATGAGCAACGTCGGAGATAGATGTGCATCTGGAGTTTGTGCCCATAACTAGCTCTTCGTTAGGGGTCATTTTTTGTACCCGTGCTGTTCATTTTCTTCGTCGGTCTGCAATATAAGGAGATGAAAATGTTTACTGATGGACATCCATTTGGTTGCCTACCCCGTGGTTGCTTTGGCCTGATACATGTTGAATGTTGTAGACTTGCTTTGCTTCATTCCATAAAAAGTGAAGTGGGCGGAAACCCCTTCTATTCAAAAAACGAAAGATTTGGCAAATAGCTTGAAAACTCTGACTGAACCAGCCTATATTAGTGGTCATAAAAAAGTTATGTTGGCTTCGTTGTAAAAATTTTTTGCATGCTTTTTGAAAGGTGATACATATATAATTGTTATCCTAACTTAATGATGTCAATTCCTACTCTCACGTGCATGAACCACCAAAAAAATACGATGTACGATCGGTTGCGACGCACGGATTGACACGGTCACCCATTGCCCAACGTGGCCCACAATGAAATATGTGTCTTGGGCCTTCAATCATGCGGAGCATAGTGGCTCTAAGGATTAAGGGATTTGACCCTATCAAAATTGAACAACTCAAGTAAACCTCAATTGAATGAGAGGGCTATTAAATTAGGGAGTTTAGTGAAGTTACTAGAAGTCAAAATGGCCAGATAATCACATTCTTTGTCCTATAAGTCTTAATCTTTCTTTTAGGTTGCACAACAGTAAAAAGAATCTTCATCTATGTTTCCAGGATTAGTCCAAGTTAAACTCAAAGGAATCACCCCCAACATTACCATGCACATTAAGTTTCGGCTCAATAAGCCTACTTTTTTTGGTTTTTGATTTCTTTTTTTCCTACTTTCGTTTATACTTCCCAATATTATAAAAATATTTATTACAAAAACGTACTTTACAATTTTTTTTATAAAAATGTTAGTCATGCATTTGAAAAATATTAAATGTGTACAGAGAATAGGTTTTTTATGTATTAAAAATGTACAATGTTTATGAAAAAATGTCGACATAAATAAAAATAAGTTTTTAAAATGTTAATCTTTTATTTGGAAAATGTTAAACATGTATATAAAAACTATTTCTGATGTATATACAAAATGTATAATATGTATGCAAAAAACTAGACATCCAAAAATACATGTATATATAATTTTTTTAAATGTGTAAAAAAATGTTCCTGATATATATACCAAAAATTTGGAAAATGTATTAATGAAATTGAAAATAAAAATAAAAATAAAATTCTTATTAAAATGTTGATTGTGTACACAATATGTTAATTACATATTCAAAAAATATTAAACATGTATAAAACTATAAAAAAAATTCCTGATGCATACTGAAAATGTACAATGAGTATTAAAAAAGTAGTCAATGAACAAAAATATTTGAAAAATTGTTAGCCATATATTTAAAAATTGTTAAACATCTATAAAACATGTTACTGATGTATAAGAAAAATGTAGAATGTGTATTAAAAATGTGAATACAGAAACATAAATTTACAAAATGTTATCATGTATAAAAAATGGTAATCATATTTTTAGAAAATGTTAAATATGTATTTAAAAATGTTATATATATATATATATATATATATATATATATATATATATATATACATACATACATACATACATACATACATACATATATAAAATATACAAATGTGCATTAAAAATGTAGACACGTGTTGAAAAAAGGGGAAAACAAAGAAAAGCGGTGGAAACCGAAACCGTAGAAACGAATAGAAGAAACATCTCAGAAGTGAAGAAAGATGGAAAACATGAAGAAAACCATGAAAACCCATGAGGAAACCAAGAAAAAAAGAGAATAAAAGAAAACTAATGAAAACCAAGAAAGGAACTAAAAATGAAGAAAATAGGAAAGAAAGAAAAGGGAAATAAAACGGAGAAAGGAACAAAAAGAAAAATGAAGAAAAGAATAAAGAAAGAAAAAACCAGTAATAACCAAGAAGCCAATGAAATTCGACACAAAAGAAAGAAAAATGAAGAAACTCAATAAAAACCAAAGAAAACATAACAAACGAAAAACCAAAAAAATCAATGGAAAAGAATGATACCGAGCAAGGAACAAAGAAACTAAGAAAAGCGTAAAAACTAGAAACAACGAAAAACAAAAAAACCTGTGAAAACTGAGAAAGAAACAAAGAAAACCAATGAAATTAAAAAGGCAAAAGAACTGAAAAACCAAAGAAAACCGAACAAAGAAATAAAAAAACAAAAGAGAATAAAAAAGATCCGAACCAGTGGTCACGTAATAAGATGTCCTGGCAAGAGAAGCTACCATCTTGCTATAAGCAAGGCCCATATATTTTTTCTTGAAGCGGAATAGCCCACAAAGGGCCGGAAGGCCATATGTTGGTCGAAGCGCTGGCAGCCCAGAGTCATAGGACCGGAAAACAAAAACCAACTGTTTCCAGGCAAGGGTATGGCTCAGTGGGGGTGTTTTGTAGGGATTAAGATGGAGCTTTCTTGGGGGTTTCAGCTTTTTGTTTCAGGAACATCGTGGACCCTTCGACCCTCGAAACTCAGCCATTAGAGAAGCTCTTGCGTTGGCGGAGGATTTATATCTGAGATGTATTCAAGTTGCGTCGGACTGCAAGCTCGTGGTAAAAGACATACACAAGGAGAACCTGGCTAGTTACGGTGCTATTGTACATTGTAAAAATGCATGCTCTAGCCAATGCAACCAAAAAACTGATCTGATGGAAGAGACTAAACATCACATCATACGTCACACTCCCCCTCACGTGATGGAGCACAGACTAGCGAGATGCTAATTTGTGCATGTAGATGCCCGATCTTTCACGGTGATGCTTGATCAACAGTTCGTCCCCCTGTTCCTCCTTGCAACCTTCAAGGTAATTTTCACCCGCGTACGAAAATACACGAATAAAAATAATGACTTCCTTGGATCAGCACGTAGGCGTCGATGTGATGATCAACCCTCCGTCGCTAGTAAATTTTCACAATGAAAAAATCACAGATAATACATAAGATATGACCGCCCGTAACTCAGACGTTTTTCTGTATATCTCATACTTAAAAGAAAGAAAACTCAAAAACTGATCTCTACATTGGCCCTGGGCGGCCCTTTTTATAGGCGGCGCGAACTTGAAAAAGACTAGGCCAAACTAAATTGAAACAGACTCTCCTAACAAACTAAGGATTTAACTAATTAATTATTCGGCCACATTGATCGCCTTAATTAAACTAGACTCAAAACATGTACGTAAATAGTACAACTTGACTCTCACGTCTGCTCCGTACAAGCAAAATTACAAGTCTTGGTGAAACTCACGTGGCCTAACACAAAAATAAAATAACTTGATTAAATAAAAGACGGAGACTTATCCTTTGGCAGATCCTATCAATTGCATGTCTATAGTTTAAACAGAAAACTGCCGATCCTTATTATCTTCGGAGGCGTACGAAACGTTGGAATTATATCTTCTGGCTTCGGTTCCTGTTTAGCATCCGATCTGGATCTTTTGTTGTACATTCTGCTAGGTATTGATACAAGAACTGTATGATGAGAATCAACATGCATCAATTTCTTTTCAAATACAGGATTAATTTTTAGTCCACAAAACTGTCGCACACAACCATCGTTTCCTCGGCATAATCTGATCGCATGCTTGGCATTATTTTCCGCAACTTTTTCATGCCTTGACTCATCAAATGGCTCAGCTTTAGTAGAATTATCGATCAATGGTGCCTTGCCTGCATCATCCTCCCTTCCTTGAAGAGAAACCGTCCTCGGTTTTAAGTCTATTTTTTGTACAATCTTCCTCTCCGGAACTTGCATCTCTATGATGATTGCACTGTCTGCCATTGGTTTCAACATGTGCTTCTTTCCATCATGCATGAACGTGTATGTGTTGGATCTTCCAGCATGGACTGATCATGATCAAACTGCCATGGTCTTTCCAACAACAGCTGACACGTATCCATCGGCACAACATCACAGTCCACCTTATCAATATAATCCCCAACTGCAAACTTTACACGTACCTTATGTGTGATCTTTAATTTTCCGAAGTTGTATAGCCACTCTACGTGGTGCGGTTGTGGGTGTCGCCACATGGACAAACCCAATGCCCGCACAAGATCTTTGCCAATGACATTTGTAAAGCTACCACCATCAATTATCAACTTGCAAGCACGATTGTTGATCTTACACTGTGTTTTAAAAACACTCCATCGCTGCCCTTTAGGATCATCATCCTCCTGCACCTTCTTCACTAAGAGATTTAGACCCTTCATCGGTGCATCAACTTCTTTTTTTATTTCTTCTACCTCTTTTTTTTTCGCAAACGATTTTTTCAATCAGCATCGAACACATCCATTGGCATGGGAATAAAACAAATTTGTTTGCCCTTCCGTGATAAAGAATAACTATTTTTGTTCACATCCCGAACAGCCCCAACATGCTTGCACCATGGGTCCCCAAGTAGCAGATGGCACGACACCATGGACACAGGACAAACATGAAAAAATTCCGCACAACAATATTCTTCCAGATCAAAAGTTAGCAAAATCTGATGCGTAATTTTGATTTCACCTTTGAACCACTTGAGCGTGTACGGTCTTTCAAGAGGCGCCATCTTCAGCCCCAATTTTTTCACCACCTCGATGCTCACCATATTGACCGTGGTACTCTCATCTATTGTCAGATTGACACGTCGTTCGTTCACGACGCAACGAGTGTGAAAAAGAATGGCCTCGCCGATGCCTTCCTCCTCCATCAATATGTTCTTGCTCAACATGTTGATGCTCGCCTCTGCAGATTGAATCGCCGTGACACTAACCTTTGCTCTGAATACCACTTGATGGAGCACAGACTAGCGAGATGCTAATTTGTGCGTGTAGATGCCCGATCTTTCACGGCGATGCTTGATCAACAGTTCGTCCCCCTGTTCCTCCTCGCAACCTTCAAGATAATTTTCACCCGCGTACGAAAATACACGAATAAAAATAATGACCCCCTTGGATCAGCACGTAGGCGTCGATGTGATGATCAACCCTCCGTCGCTAGTAAATTTCCACGATGGGAAAATCACAGATAATACACAAGATATGGCCACCCGTAACTCGGATGTTTTTCTGTATATCTCATACTCAAAAAAAAAACTCAAAAACTGATCTCTACATCGGCCCTGGCCGGCCCTTTTTATAGGCGACGCGAACTTGGAAAAGACTAGGCCAAACTAAATTGAAACGGACTCTCCTAACAAATTAAGGATTTAACTAATTAATTATCCGGCCACATTGATCACCTTAATTAACCTAGACTCAAAACATGTACGTAAATAGTACAACTTGACTCTCACGTCTGCCCCATACAAGCAAAATTATAGGTCTTGGTGAAACTCACGTGGCCTAACACAAAAATAAAATGACTTGATTAAATAAAAGACGAAGACTTATCCCTTGGCAGATCCTATCAATTGCATGCCTGTAGTTTAAACAAAAAAACTGCCGATCTTTATTATCTTTGGAGGCGTACGAAACGTTGGAATTATATCTTCTGGCTTTGGTTCCTGTTTAGCATCCGATCTAGACCTTTTGTTGTACATTCTGCTAGGTATTGATACAAGCACTGTATGATGAGAATCAACATGCATTCATTCCTTTTCAAATACATGAGCAATTTTTGGTCCACAAAACTGTCGCACACGACCATCGTTTCCTCGGCATAATCTGGTCGCATGCTTGGCATTATTTTCCGCAACTTTTTCATGCCTTGACTCATCAAATGGCTCAGCTTTAGTAGAATTATCGATCAATGGTGCCTTGCCCGCATCATCACGTGTGGCTTTCTCAGACCTAAACGTGGACCGAAAGTGGGCTGCAATTTAATTGCGTCAGCCGGGTCTTGAACTAATGACCTCTTGGCTCTGATACCATGTAGAAGTGCATGCTTTAGCCAATGCAATTAAAAGACCGATCTGATGGAAGAGACTAAACAACACATTATACGTCAACATACATGAAATAATAGAACACTCTTTGGGTTTCGATTTTTGCAATTTTAGTCATGAGTTTAGGAGCTCTAATTATGAGGCTCACAACTTAGCGAAGCATGCTCTTTTTCTCGGTGGTGGCCGTCATGTTTGGTTAGGACATTCCGAAAATCTATCATCTGTCCCTGTAAACATTGTGACGAATTAATAAAGCTTCGCGACGTTGTCAAAAAAATAAATAAATGTCTATCCCTCAGAAAAAAAATGTCTCGTTTTCGCACAAAAAAAAGAAGACGCAGGGGAGAACTAGTTGCTGGTTTGGTGAGTGGCTAGAACTTGGGAGCTGATTGGCTGGAATAGGATAATGAGATATCTCGTGGAACATGGGACCGAAATGTTCCCCGAGATTTGGCCTTTTCGATCTCTCAAACCGAAACCAAAAGAGAGCTGGAGCGCGCGCGTGTGTAGAGATGCGGTCGCTCACCTCAGTCATGGCTTGATGATGCCTTGATCAATTCCATTTTGCATTCGAATATGCTCGCCTCGTGTGGTGCGTTCGAATATGCCTGTGCGTCAAACGCCAAGTGGGAACCACTGACTTCCGTCCACTCCCTTCTCCAGCTCCTGCTCTTCTTTGTTCGCCTCGCGCGAGTGAGCGAGTAGCCTCAATCGATTTGATTCAACCAAAGCAAAGGAATACCGGAAGGGGATTAAATTGCCGCAAGGACGAGGCAAGGATGGCGAGGGCGGCGCCCATCCTCGCCGTGTCCAAGCCGTCTCCTCTCCCTCTAATCGCCCCGTCGTCACGCCCCCGGGCTGGGTGGTCCCTTCACCTGCATCGCCGCCGCCTCCTCCCACTCTCGTCGTCGTCGTCATGCAGCACCAGCGCCAGCGCCTCTTCCTCCCCCCCCTCGTCGCCGGTCTTGCTGCGGGACGACGAGCTGGAGCACCAGGAGGAGCCCCCGCCCGCTTCGGAGGCCGACTCGCGGCCCCGCCGCATCGCGCTCTTCGTCGAGCCCTCCCCCTTCGCCTACGTCTCCGGCTACAAGAACCGCTTCCAGAACTTCATCAAGTACCTCCGCGAGATGGGCGACGAGGTCATCGTCATCACCACCCACGAGGGCGTGCCCGACGAGTTCCACGGCGCCAAGCTCATCGGGTCCTGGAGCTTCCCTTGCCCCTGGTATCAGAAGGTCCCGCTCTCGCTCGCCCTCAGCCCCAGAATCATTGGAGAGGTCGCTAGGTTCAAGCCCGACATTATCCACGCCTCTTCCCCTGGAATCATGGTATGCTACTAACCAATCTCCTTTCTGTATTTCGACAATAAGAGTATTATTCAGCATTGGAGATTTCATATTTTACCTTGACCAAGTGAATTAAATTCACAGGTATTCGGCGCCCTAATCATCGCAAAGTTGCTATGCGTCCCTCTAGTGATGTCCTACCACACCCATGTTCCAATGTGAGTTGACTTGCCTTCCTCTTTCACAAATTTACAACTCATGCACGCCCGTTTCGAAAACAGAAGGAGAAAAAAAAGTTTTATGCGAGCAACAGAACTACAACTTGAACGAAACTGAAAAAATATCTTGTCTTACCTTGGCCAACACAACTAGACCATTTAATTAATCGTCAGCTCCTAGCAGGAAAACACCATCCACGGTGTTATCTGCATTCTGAATGATATCTACTCCCTCTGTAAAGAAATATAGGAGTGTTTAGATCACTACTTTAGTGATCTAAACGCTCTTATATTTCTTTACGGAGGGAGTATAATCCTAGGATTTGTGGGTTTATTTACCCAGCTTTAGAGGCGAGCTGATCCTTGTTTATCTATGGCAGTTATATTCCAAGGTATACATTCAGCTGGCTTGTCAAGCCCATGTGGCTAGTTATAAGTAAGTTTTCACTTATGTACTGCACAAATGTATAACCTCTCTTGCCAGAGTAGCCAGCTGATACAATCTTCGCATGCTATAGAATTCTTGCACCGAGCTGCGGATCTCACACTGGTACCATCAGTCGCTATTGGCAGGGACCTTCAAGCTGCCCGTGTTACAGCAGGTTTGCACAAACATACATACTGCTTCCATGTTATTACTTCTTTCCAGGTTCCAACATCTTCCTCTCATGGTGCATGTTTCCAGCCAATAAGATACGCCTTTGGAACAAGGGTGTGGATTCAGAAAGCTTCCATCCTCGTTTCCGTAATCAGGAAATGAGGTCAAGGTTAACGTAAGTAATCTACTTTGCTCAGCTGGTCCATTTGTGATGCAGTTTCAATGATGCTAATGGGTTCTTGCCTGATCCAGTGTGTCGAGAAAACTGCATAATGAATCGATTTGATCAGATATATCTTTCATGTGACTAACTGTGTTGCTTGTATGCTTCTTCTATTATGACAGGAATGGTGAACCAGACAAGCCACTGATAATCTATGTTGGACGCTTAGGAGTTGAGAAAAGCTTGGATTTTCATAAGCGGTGAGCTCATGACGTTTCTGATTTTTAATGCTGCAGTGCAAACTGAATGGCGTGTGTGATAGAAACCTTACCTACTGCTCGTGTCCCCTTATTGTTACCATAAAGTTTTGTTGACATAATTTAGTTTTGATCTTTTTATCTAGCTAAGGCATATCTTGTGTTGACATTGGGTTGTACTTTTTCCAGAGTCATGGACCGACTTCCAGGATCAAGAATTGCATTCATTGGAGATGGCCCATTCAGGTGTGCATCGTTATATCATAGAAACTAGTTAACTTCTTCCTTCAGTAGAAAAGGCAACAATGGAGTTGATTTAACTGTTGAAATTTGCTCATTGCTGATTTATTCTCCAAAGAGACTCTCGCATATTGTCATGAAATTTGCTTCTTCTTTTATGTAATGAGAGACTGAAATCCTCTTGTAAGAAGAGTACACACTGTTGCCATTCTTAACATGTGCCTTCCACTGCAGGCCTGAACTTGAAGAGATGTTTTCAGGAATGCCTGCAGTGTTCACAGGGACATTGCAAGGGGAAGAACTGTCACAGGCCTATGCCAGTGGGGATGTGTTTGTGATGCCTTCTGAGTCCGAGACGCTGGGTTTTGTTGTGTTGGAGGCAATGTCATCCGGAGTCCCGGTGGTCGCTGCTCGAGCTGGAGGCATACCTGACATTATACCTGAGGATCAGGAAGGAAAGACCAGCTTTCTGTACACACCGGGTGATGTGGATGACTGTGTTGGGAAGGTTGAACTCCTGCTCTCCTGTGAAGAGTTGAGAGAGACAATGGGGAAGGCCGCCAGGAAGGAGATGGAGAAATTCGGCTGGAAGGCGGCGACGAGGAAGATTCGGAACGAGCAGTACAGCGCCGCAATTTGGTTCTGGCGCAAGAAGAGATCGCAGCTGCTGAGACCTCTCCAGTGGGTGTTCCGGAGGCTCTTTAGGCCCGCTCCTGCTCCTGCTCCTGCCCCCGCCATAACAAATCAGTCATAGGAGATTCGTTGTATTCAAGTCCTAGAATCAATCAACCATTCTGTTGAGTCCATCAGTTTGGCCAACCCGAAAGATAGAAAGAATCATGGGACACCTAATGTGAATATGTAATGCTCAATTAAATTGCAGCCAACAGAAGTAACTCCAGTTTGCTCCGGTGGCAGGTTGTAAATGTTATATACTGCTTGCTATTCATCAACTTGGCCAAAGAAAACTCTAGATCGAAAAGCATTACATAGCTATAACAATCACACATAATAAATTTCAGAATATAACTCAATTACTTTCAATGAATAATCTAATAATAAACCCACAATTCATCGGAACTGAACAAACACACCGCAAAACAAGATTACATTGAATAGAACTCTGAGGAGAATATTGTATTGAAGATTAGAGAGAGAGAGAGAGAGCTATCTAGCTAATCACTATGGACCCGTGGGTCCCGTGGGAACTACTCACACATCATCGGAGGTGCAACAAGGTTGATGTAGAAGCCCTTCGTGATCGATTCCCCCTACAACAGAGTACCGACAGAGGCCTCCAGATGGGATCGTGGAAGAACAGAGGTTTGTGGCGGCGGAATAATTGTTTCGAGTCTCGCTCTCGTGGTTTCTAGATTTTAGGGACTTTGTAGGCTTGGAATTAGGTCAAACGGAGTTGCGAGGGGTCTACAAGCTCAGACAACACGCCCTCAGGGTGCGCCGTGTGAGCTTGTGCTCCTCTTGTGCATCGTCTGGTCTCCCCTCGAAGCTTCTGGGGTCTCTTCTGGTCCAGCAAAAATCACTATAAAGTTTCATCGCATTTGGATTTCGTTTGATATTAGTTTTTCTGCGAAATAGTAAAATAGGCAAAAACAGAAACTGGCACTGGGCACTGGGTTAATAGGTTAGTTCCCAAAAAAATAGAAAATTGGATATAAAGCAAAAATGATTGATAATATAATAGCATGAAATAATAAAAAAAATTAAAGGTGCTTTCGAGAGGAGCACAAGTTCACACGACACATGATATAAAGCATAAAGGATTGATAATATAATAGCTTAATTCATGCTCATCCTCCAGTAAGTGAATGATAAAAACAGAATTTTTGATGTTGAATGCTACCTAGCATGTTTATCATGTAATCTTCTCACGGTATGAATAGTAGGACACAAATGATTCAGGGCAATAGTCTATCATTTGAAATAAAGACATTAATACTCAGACATACCAGCAAACAATCAAATAAAGAATGCTAAAGAACGTATCCCTACAAAATCATATAGCTTAGTCTTCCTAGCACAAAATATTAATCATGAACTACCCGTTGACAAGCCGAGTAATCAAATCATACTTTTTCTCGCCTCGGCTTTTTCAACTTTCACACAATACTTGAGTGTGTGTTAAGGTCTTGGCACTTTGGATGACAAAGAGAATGATGATGGGGGTTCATAAGGGAAGATAAAAATAGCGAAAGTCTCACACCGACGCGGTTGATCGTTAGGGAATGGAGAGGCCTTACAATCGATGTCAATGTGAGGAGTAGGGATTGCCAAGCAACAAATACACTAGAGTTATAAGTGTATAAAAGCTCACTACAGAAACTAAGTGGGTGTGCATCCAACTTGCTTGCTCATGTAGACCTTGGGCATTTGAGGGAGCTCGTTATCGGAATATACAAGCCAAGTTCTATAATGTAAAAATTCACACTAGTATATGAAAGTGACAAATCATGGAGACTCTCTATATGAAGAACATTGTTGAGGATATCACTACTGGGCGTAAACCGGCCTATCTGGGCCGGGTTAACTTCTTCAGTAGTTAACTATGTTGAAACCCAAGAAGGCAGATGAGGGCTCAAGGCCCATAGTCGGTTCAAGGCCTGTAGCCGTAAATCGGTGTTGGTATGTAACTTGTATTGTAAGTTAGGAATAAGTAGAGACCAAACCGGACACATCTATGAGCCGGTATTGGGAATCTATGAACCGACGGGCGTCACCCGTGTATATAAGGGGACGACCCGGCGGCGGTTCAGAAGGGAGACAAGAACTCGAGACATAGGCGAAGCTTGTTTGCTCCCTAGTCATCGAAACCCCATCAATCCCATCACAACTAGACGTAGGCTTTTACCTTCATCGGAGGGGCCGAACTAGTATAAACTCTCTTGCGTCCCTGTGTCCGCTTTAACCCCTTCAAGCTAACCCGTCGCGATGGCTCCACGACTAAGTCCTTTCTCTAGGACATCTGCCGTGACAAAACCACGACAGTTGGCGCCCACCGTGGGGCTATCGCATGATGGTTTCAAGTTCTTGGAGGGCCGCTTTGAAGGATTCGAGGGCTACGCTGTGGGCCGGATGACTAAGAGTCGTCGCGGCAAGCTCTACATCGATGATGCAGGCTGCGGCCCCGAGGCCGGCTCAGTTGAGTACGGGTACCGGGTCCCCTTTGGTGGCATACACGTTTTCATCGGCAAGATCGATGAACCGGGCCCTGAGCCGGACATCTGCACCGACCTCGTCGAAACGACTCAGTGTGCGCGGTCCGCCCGGGTTAAACCGGCCGTGAAGCGTGCCTTCATGGGAGTCATCCATGGAGGAAGTTACGAGGATGGATCGGAATCTCGCGGCGAGACCGTCGTTTATTCCGGCGACGAGTCATCAACCGGAGAAACCGAATCTCTATATCAGCTACAAGATGGCCGGATTGGGGGCTGTTCCGACGGCGACAATATTCCGGACCCCTCTGATCTACCCAACCGAGTTAGAATATTCATGGCCGGCACACAAGCAGCGGTGGCAGCTGCCGGGGCAGGAAGCTCCGCACGCCCGCCGGCTCAAGTTCTATCAGATCTATTTGATGCATTGGCTGTGCTTATGGCAGAAGCTAATCCGGCGGATCAGGAAGTCCACAACGCGGAGATTGCAAAGGTGAAGGAACAGATCACCCAGGCTAAGGCGAACCTGGCAGCTGAGAATGCCAGGATGACCACAGAGCGGGCCGCTTTAGACGCACAGGCCTACAGGCTCATGTTGGACCAGAACGCGTCGCATGAAGTCATGAAGAGGAAGTACCGATCCCGCTTGCCTTCAGTTTTCGAGGCCAGAGACCTTTTCAACACCCCAGGAGCAGGAACCAGTAATCCGCTGGAGGGAAACTAGCCGGAAGCTCCGGGGGCCGGTGCGCCGGTTCAGCCCCGTCTGATGAATCCGCCTCGTCAAAACACTGTTATATCTCAGGCTGTTTCAACACCTCCAGGTCACTACTCCAACCCAATGGACAATCTCGTTGCCGCTGCTGCACGGCTGGAGGCCATTCCAATTGAAGGTGACTCGCTGCAGGCGGTAGAGACACGATGGGTCAAAGAGCTTCTTAGGACAGCTTTGGTCCAACAGGAAGCATACTCGTACAGTCGCGACCGGATCCACTCGACCCCTCGTCCAAGCCGGAGCTATAGCAGGCGTATGGATGAACCAGCAGTATCAAGTAATGAATGACATGGAGCACCCCGCGGCAACAACCCGGCGGGTGGTGCTGATAACGCTCAAGAAGTGGTGGACCGGGCCCGAGCGCGCAGGGAGCCGAGTTAGTCGCACAGTATCAGGCTCGGCAGCTTACACCGGTTCGTCCAACTATTTCGGTCGAACCCGGTGTTACTTCTAGCTCTTTGGGGGTGCCTTGCCTTGTCCCCGCTTTACGCAATGTGCACCTGCCCAAGGATTTCAAGGGCCCGCGCAAGGTCCCAAATTACACGGCGGATCAACCCCCAGAGACATGGGTGGAGAGCTATGAGATGGCCATGGAGATGCTTGATGTGGATGATGTGGCATGTGCGAAGTACTTCACCATGATGCTTGAAGGAACAGCCCGCACTTGGTTAAAAATCTTACCGGCCAACTCTATCAGTTCATGGGCCCAATTACGAGCCTGGTTTATCAGTAATTTCAAGGATACATGTAAGTAGCCTATGTCGATAGTGGACTTAGCCGCCTGTGTCCAGGAGGAAGGAGAATCGACGACTCATTGGGTGCACCGGGTCTCACAAGTGTTGCATTCATCAGACCGCGGCAACGCTGACATTGCAGTCTTAACCCTAGAAGGCAACTGCCGGTTTGGGCCCCTAAAACTGAAGTTGGGACGGATGAAGCGCCATTGCACTGACATGGGGACCCTCATGGCGGCTTTGGTAAAGTATGCTGATTCTGATAGTACCAAGGATCCCGAATCTGATGATGACAAGGCAGGGAAGGGAAGGAGGAACAACAACTCCAAAGGTCAGCAGCATCACTTGGCAGGCAATGGTGGCGGAGGCAAGCGTAAAGCAGATGGTACACATGGACTTTGTGGCTAATACCAACGCGCAGGACAAGGGCCAGCGACGCAGGGGTAAACCGCCAAATCGCAGTGGGGCACCCAACCCTAATCCGGACCGCCTAAATTATCTACTGAGCCAGCCTTGTCCAAGACATGGGACGAAGGAGGTGCCAGCAAACCACCTTTGGAAGGATTGCTTCATTATGCAGGAGTTCAAGAATTCTAATGCCTTCTGGTATGATCACGGCTCTGGCGGTGGCTCAGGATCCGGGCCGGGTTACAGTGGAGGAAATTCTGGTTCAGGATTTAATGGTAATCCGGGCGGACATAATAATCAAAATAATTAGAACAACCAGGGTGGTTACAACCAGCAGCAGCAACAGTCAGGCTACCAGAGCAACCCAAAGCAGTTGAATAGTGGGCAGTACCATGTCTTCACCACTAGCTTGGACAAGCGAGACCGGAAGGTTCAGAGGCGGGCAGTCAATTCTGTTGAACCGGCTGTGCCCCGTTATTTACGCTGGTCTGAACAGCCAATCATATGGAGCAGAGAGGATCACCCTCCCCAGGTTGATAATCCGGGTCAGTTGGCTCTGGTGGTGGCGCCTCAGGTGGGAGGTTACAAGTTCACCAAAGTGCTCATGGATGGAGGGAGCAGCATTAATATCTTGTACTATGAGACCTTCCGTCGTATGGGACTAACAGATAAAAATCTCAAACCGTCTAATACGATGTTCCACGGTGTGGTACCTGGCAAGTCAGCATATCCTGTTGGTAAGATAGCTCTGGAAGTGGCCTTTGGAGATGATCATGATTCCAGGTCGGAAACATTGACGTTTGAAGTGGTGAAAATCCAAAGTCCATATCACGCCCTGTTTGGGCGACCGGCCTACGCCAAGTTTATGGCACGACCCTGTTATGTGTATTTGCAGCTCAAAATGCCGGGTCACAAGGGGAAAATAACGGTTCACGGAAGCCGTAAAATCACTTTGGTGTGCGAGGAAGGAGATGCGGCTTACGCATAGTCGGTTTGTGCCACCAAGGAGCTGAAGTATTATAAGGACAATGTTGATCCGGCGGACATGACTCCATTAAATAAGCCAACTACGGAGCATGATCCGGCCATGAAGTTCAAATCGGCAGCAGAAACTAAGCTTGTTGACTTCGTACCTGGCGATTCGTCCAAGCAGTTCAGCATCAGTACCAACTTGGATCCTAAATAGGAAAGCGCGCTCATCGAGTTCATCCATGAGAATCGGGACATTTTTGCATGGAAGCCCTCTGACATGCCAGGTGTACCGAGGCAACTCGCTGAGCACACCCTTAATGTGGATCCTAAATACAAACCGGTGAAACAGTTCCTCCGCCGGTTTAACGAAGAAAGACGCAAGGTGATTGGAGAAGAGGTAGCCAGGCTCTTAGCAGCTGGCTTTATTGTTGAAGTTTTTCACCCTGAGTGGCTTGCCAATCCGGTGCTAGTCCTTAAGAAAAATGGCACCTGGCGCATGTGTGTGGATTACACAGATCTTAATAAGGCTTGTCCAGCAGATCCTTTTGCCCTCCCCTGTATTGATCAAATTATTGATGCTACGGCGGGTTGTGAGCGTTTAAGTTTTTTGGATGCATATTCTGGCTATCATCAGATCAAAATGGCAGTTAAGGACCAGGAGAAGACGGCATTCATAACTTCCTTTGGAGCCTTCTTCTATGTGTCTATGCCCTTTGGGCTCAAGAGTGCCCAGGCAACTTATCAACGGTGTGTACAAAATTGTCTTCACAAGCAGATTGACCGTAATGTACATGCTTACGTGGATGATATCGTGGTTAAGTCCAGGGAGAAGGAGACTCTGGTTGACGATTTGAAGGAAACCTTTGATAACCTGAGGACGTACAAGATGATGCTTAATCCGGCCAAGTGTGTCTTTGGTGTACCGGCAGGCAAGTTATTGGGTTTTCTGGTGTCCAACAGGGGAATTGAGGCTAATCCGGAGAAGATCACAGCCATCACCTCCCTGGCTAAACCGAAGTGTATCAATGATGTTCAACGCCTGGCAGGCCGGATTGCCGCGTTAAGCCGGTTTATCAGCCGCCTTGGTGAGAAGGCAATCCCTTTGTATCAGATGTTAAAGAAGACGGATCAGTTCGTCTGGAGTTCCGCTGCGGATGAAGCATTTGAGGACTTAAAGCGGCAATTGGCCAATCCACCTGTGCTCGCCGCTCCCATTGACAAGGAGTCGTTACTGCTATATGTTGCTGCTAATGCTCGTGCGGTCAGCGTGGCTATTGTGGTGGAGCGAAAGGAGGCAGGTAAGGAGCATCCGGTTCAACGTCCGGTCTATTATATCAGCGAGGTACTCATTGAGTCCAAGCAAAGGTATCCGCATTGGCAGAAGCTGGTGTACGGAGTTTTTATGGCAAGTCGGAAGCTTAAGCAATACTTCCAAGGGCACCCAATTACGGTGGTCAGTTCTGCTCCTTTGGGGGATATCATTCAGAACCGGGAAGCGACTGGCCGGATTGCCAAGTGGGCTATAGAGCTTGGGCCGCACGGATTGAAGTATGTGCCTCGGACGGCGGTTAAGTCTCAAGCACTTGTTGATTTCATCAATGATTGGACGGAAATGCAAGCACCTGAAGAAAAGCCGGATCACACATATTGGACCATCCATTTTGACGGATCCAGGCAATTGGAAGGCTCAGGGGTTGGAGTCGTATTAACTTCCCCACGAGGTGATAAGTTTTGTTACGTTCTCCGTTTAATGTTCCCTTGTACTAACAATGCAACTGAGTATGAAGCCTTGCTCCATGGTCTCCGGATGGCTAAGGAGATGAACCTAAGTCGAGTTAAGTGCTTCGGTGACTCGGACCTCGTGGCTCAACAAGTATCTGGCACTTGGGACTCCAAGGACCCACTCATGGCAGCATATCATCGTGAGGTGGATATTGTTGCAGGTCACTTTAAAGGCTATCAGGTGGACCACATGGACCGATGGAAGAATGAAGCGGCGAACGCTTTAAGCCGGCTGGGCTCTCAGCGCAAACCAGTCCCGCCCAATGTTTTTCTGGATGTGCTGCACAACCCGTCGGTCAAGCTCCCTGGTGAAGCGGATTTGGCTATTCCTGATCCGGAGGCTCAATTGGTGGCAGCTCTTCATGTCATTCCGGATTGGACGCTTCCTTACCTGGCGTACATGAACTGGGGCGAGTTACCAAAGGATGAGATTCTGGCCCGACAGATAATCCGGTGGTCCAAGTCCATGACTATTGTCAATGGTGAGTTGCATTATTGCAGTGTATCAGGGGCGTTTCAACGCTGTGTGTCTCCTGAAGAAGGCTGTGAAATTTTGCGTGAGATCCACGAAGGAGATTGTGGTCACCACGCCGGTTCAAAATCTTTGGTAGCTAAAGCATTTCGCCATGGCTTCTATTGGTTAACTACTCATGCTGATGCGGAGGATCTGGTCAGATGATGTGACGGTTGCCAAAAGTTTTCAAGATGTGCTCATGTGCCGGCTCAAGAATTGAGAATGATTCCAATTACTTGGCCGTTTGCGACTTGGGGGCTGGATATGATTGGGCCTTTCAAAAGGTCCAAAGATAAGAAGACCCACCTCCTGGTGGCGGTTGACAAGTTTACAAAGTGGGTGGAGGCAGAACCTATTAGCAAGTGTGATGCGGCCATGGCGGTTCAGTTCATCAAAAAGGTGATTTTCCGGTTTGGCTTTCCACACAGTATCATCACGGATAATGGTACCAATTTGTCCAAGGGTGCAATGAAGGAGTTCTGCGAACGGGAGCACATCCGGCTTGACGTTTCATCAGTGGCACACCCACATTCCAATGGTCAAGCAGAAAGGGCTAATCAAGAGATCTTGAGAGGCATCAAGCCCCGGTTTATGGTTCCTTTGCAGAGAACGCCGGGTTGTTGGGTAGAAGAGTTACCATCTGTGTTATGGAGCATCAATACTACACCCAACAGATCAACAGGATACACGCCGTTCTTCATGGTCTACGGAGCGGAGGCGGTTCTCCCGAGTGATATCCGTCACGACTCACCTCGTGTGGCGGCTTATGTTGAAGCGGACAACGAGACAACACGGCAAGACGCTTTGGACCTGTTGGATGAAGAATGTGACATAGCAGCCGCCCGCTCGGCGATTTACCAACAGGATCTTCGTCGTTATCACAGTCGCCGAGTCAGAACCAGAGCCTTTCAGGAAGGAGATTTGGTGCTTCGGCTCATTCAAGACCAGACTGATATGCATAAGCTATCCCCACCTTGGGAGGGGCCTTTCGTGGTCAGCAAGAATCTGCACAACGGGTCATACTATCTGATCGATATTCCAGAGCATAAAGACTCACATACATCAGAGGAAGAGACCAACAGGCCGTGGAACATAACTCATCTTTGGCCTTACTATACCTGAGCCATTGGCTCTACTTATGTACATATTACGATGATGTATATATTATGATTAAATATAATAAACCGGAACCTCAGCTGAAGCGGGGTATCTATCCTTTTACATCATGTGTGGTTACACGGAGTTGTTCTAAAGCGGCCTCCGGTTTACCCCTTGAGTTAGCTTTTCAAAAGCATCATGTTATATCACTTGGGGGCTTGGTCGTGTCTGAACCAATGCAACACCTCTTGATAGGCGAGAGCCACCAGATCACTTGGGGACTTGGTCACGTCTGAACCAGTCACGCCTTTTGATCGGCCTAAGGCCACAGAATCACTTGGGGGCTTGGTCGAACCCGAACCATTGCCACGCCTCTTGATTGGCATAAATGCCACAGTTTCATTTGGGGACCTGGCTGACTTGAACCATAGCTACACCTATCGGGAGCTTGGTCATGTCCGACCATGGTAACGCCATCTGATCGGCTCAAATAAGCCTCCTTTTGCAAATGGTTTTATCATTGCCTTTGCTTCACAATTTTCTTTGATAGATATTTCTTTCTTTTTGCTGCGTTTTTTAAACCGACAAAATTTTAAAACCGGTTCACACTGTTAATTGACGGAACACGGTTCATTTTTAATCCGGAGACTATTTGCCCGGTTTGATTTTTGTTAACATCCTATTACGGAGTAACACGGTGCTTTATTATAACCCGACACGGTTTACATGGTAAACCGGCATTATAAACAGGAGCTGCTATCTCCTCCAACAGTGTGGGTTTATGAAACCTCCGTTTCAAGATTGGCTAAGCCAACTTCATGCCCAATGATGGCAGGTATCATGTATCTCAAAGATTTGATCATATGCTTACATTTCAGATATTTTGATTTCACATATGCAGACATCACACTCCGCCTGACGGTACAACCGCGGTGGCACTTTAAGATTTTTATATTGCAGAAAATACTTTGGAAAGTTCATTGCCCAAAGGAAGAACAAGTTGCAGTAATTATGCACGAAGGCATATCAAAATCAAGAGTATCGGCTAGCCTATTACAAGGCAACATGGTACCCAAAACAAGATCATTGTTTTTTCAAAGGAGAAGCGGTTTAAACCGGCTTCCGGTTCAAGCTTGGTCACCAGCCTGGCCTGATGGTTGTGGGTCATCCCGCGCCGCTTCAACTTCAGTTTCTCTACCCAGCGGCTGGAAATCAACAGTTGTCCAGTCGATTCCCATTAATGCTCGAAAGACAGCTTCATCATGGATCAACAACGACGGTTCAATATCGGGAGCGTAAGTATGCTTACGGATTGGAGGGATAAGATTTTCCGCTTCATGAATTGGTGCAGCTACTCGCTTGTTTTGATTGTCATATTGGGCTTGATAATGAGACAAGTCTGCTTCTTCAGCCAATTGACAAGCTAGCGGACGCACCTCCCGGTTTATTGCTCGCAGATCCGCTTCACTAAACTCTGACCCGTCTTCCTTCAAGCTGGGATAGCCCTGAGCCGCTTCAATAGGATCAAAATCCGGCACCCAAGCTTTTGCCCGGATTAAGGCATTGATCGCACCGGTTCGAGCAGCAGATTTCTTCAGCTCTTCCACCCGGGCAGGAAGCACCGACAGTTTCTGCAGAGTGTCCTGAATCAAAGTGGGCGCCGAATTGTTGTGGGATGCAGTACAGATGATCCGTTGTGCACCAGCGTACAGTTGTTCGATCAACATATAGGCGGCTTTCAATTTCTTCCGTACATCTGACCCCAAATGACCAATGCGTGTCCCTGAAATATCACAAAGGGTTAACAAATCGGCAGCTCTATAAGACGGCAGAATCAATTCAGAAATCAAACCGGCTTACGAAAGATAGCAGCGGTCATGGCATGCACCATTGGCCGAGTTATGCTGGTCAGTTCATCCACCACCGGTTTTAGTGCAGCCTCGGCGTCTTCTGCTCATTTGGTTAAAGCGGATTTTTCAGTAGCCCAATCCGCCCGCTCCTTCTTGAAATCCTTCTTAAGCTGTTCCATGACGCTTAAGGCGCTGGTCAACTCCTCTTTTGCTTTTGAGGTTTCAGTCTATTAGGACTTCAGATTTTCTTGGAGATCGGCGATTTGGGTCTCTTTTGTCTTCAGCTCAGCCTGCATACAAACAGTTATATGATTCAGCAAGCAGTGCAAGAATTGAAGCACCAACCACATAACAAGTTATGCACTTGGCGCTTGGGGGCTAATGCCTATTTGATCTTCATGTTTCACTTGATTATAAAGTCCCAAGCTCAATACAAGTATTCAACTTGGAACTTGGGGGCTAATGGCTATTTGTTCAAATAAGTTCTGATGCGGCGATATTAATTACTTAAGTCCCGGTTTAACTACACTAAGTTGAACCGGCCCTTGGGGGCTACATCAGCGAATTTCGAGGCATTAAGATTTATATTAGTAAGTCCCGGTTTGAAAGAAGATTACAAACCGGTCCTTGGGGGCTAGGTGAGTCAGCAAGAATTGAAGCATACAAGCAGGAGAGAGCATATGGAAGTTACCTCATATTTATCTTTCATCATGTTAACCAGACCGGCTTCATAGTCACGACTGGTATATAGCCGGTTCAGATAGCCGGAATGGATGTCTTGGGCGTTCAGAGCAGCGTAAGTCGCCAGATCAACATTCCACTTGCCCTTGCCAAAGGCAGCAAATTCTTCCTTGGCAGTATGTTTAGACAAAGCGACATGATTGCTTGGCTCTGTATGGCCAATGCCAGTAATAACAACTTCATCATCCTTGGCGTCGCCGGTTTGCATTGGGTCCGTCAGTTTATCAGTAGACTTGGATGGACTGGTGGATTTCTCAATCCGGATGGGGCTTCTGGGCTGGTCAACAGGACCGGAGGTATCAACATGTCTCTCTTCAGTAATAAAATCATCATCTTGTGGTGGTGGGTCGTTTGGCACATCCTCACGGATGGCCGCTTCAGGGTTGAGTACTTTGTCCAGTTTAGGAATAGCATCTTCTTCAGCCACTTTATCTAGGCGAGCCTTCTTGCTTGGCTTAGGCTTGGCCCTGAAAGGAGTAACAAAGGTCAGTATAGTATATGCTACAAAGTAATACACCAGAAGCGTTATGATAAGTATGGCTTACCCAAGCACCATTTTGAGCGGCGGCAGCTGGGTAGCTGATGACTCGCCAGATGATGAATAGGAAGTGACCTGATAATCGGAGTCAGACGGATTAAGAGGTTGACAAAAACAGCCCATTTTAGGACAAGCACTGACAGGCAAATTAGAGACCTCTGAATGGCGTTTCCGAACCGGACTATTCGGTAAACCGGCGGAGGTAACTACCTGGCCACTATGCCGGGTCGTGCGGCGAGCTTTGTGCTGTTGGGTCTTCATAAGAAATTTGGGATCCAAGTAAGCAAGAGGATGAGAAAATTTAACCTTCCGGTTTGCCTGACGGATTTTTAGTGAAGGCAAAGGATCTGAATTGGAGGAAAGAATAATTACCTCTGCAACATCAGCATGACTAGCTTCAGCATCATCCTGACAAATATCATCATCAATAAGGCGCGTGAAAAATAAGCCAAGTGAATCAAGTTCTACCTCAAGGTCCGGGTTACCCACATCGTCATCAGCGGCCGGATCAGAGGATGCAGTGGTTCTTTTCGTGTGGGTAGTCTTCTTCACAGCTTTATTCTTTTGCCGGATTGATCTTTCCAGTTTGTCTGGTTTTTCTGTTTTCTCCCGCGGCAGTTTCTTGCTCCAAAATGGATCATTGCCCTGTTTAAACAGGCATTGATATTAAACAATGACCAGATATATCAATAACAGGTTCAGAAAAAAGAACAATCAAACTCTTACAGCTGGCGGTTTGTTGGTGGCACAGAAGGGAAGCAGGCCGGTTCGAGCACAGACGTGTTCCGGTTCATTCAGCATTTTATTCACAGCCTCTGTGATTTCTTCGTCGGTAAGCTGGATGTTAGCATGTCGCAATGGGTCATCAACACTGCCAGTATACTCGCACATCAAACCGGAGCGCTGACTAAGGGGCAGTATGCTCCATGATATCCAACATCGAGCGAGATCAGCTCCTGTTAAACCATTGGCCATGAAGGCTCTGAGCTTGGACAGTTGAGGAGCGTATTTGCTTCTCTCCTTGGCAGTCAACCTTTGTGGAAAGGGGTGTGTATTGCTAAGCCGCTTCGGACGAAAGCCAGGCAAAGGATTTTCACCAGCAGGGGAGGTGTCTCTGCAATAGAACCATGTTTGATTCCACTCTTTGGGGTGGCTGTGCAGCTTGGCGTGAGGGTATGTGACCTCTTTCCTTTTCTGAATCGCCACACCGCCCAATTCCGTATTGGAACCGTCAGAAAACTCAGTACGGCGGTTTAGATGGAAACATTCTCTGAACAACTCCACTGTGGGCTCCTCTTGAAAAAACACCTCACAGAGCACTTGGAAGTGACACATGTTTGTAACAGAGTTGGGACTAGTGTCTTGTGGGTGGAGTTGAAAATCGGCTAAAATGCCCCGGTAAAATTTAGAACCGGGCGGCTTAAAGCCCCGGGCTAAGTGATCTACGAAAACAACGACCTCTCCTTCTTGAGGTGTGGGAGGGCATTCTTTGCCAGGAGCTCTCCAATGGATGGTGTTTTTGCTGCCTAAAGCGCCGACCAGGACTAAATTATTCAGTTGAGTCTCTGTGACGCGAGAAGGAACCCAGTTGCACTCATATACTTGCTTGGCCATGATGAAATCTACAAGATAGGTAATTCCGGTTCAAGAATGCATTTATTAAAGTGCACTGGTATGTACAATGTTAAACCGGAGACAACTCTATCTAAACCGGAGTTTTATGAAGCAACATCATCTGGCGGTTCAACAAGGGGACTAATGGTATATACCGGTTTGGCAATTTTTCTACAAAGTTAAACCGCCGGATGTAAGCATTGAAACAGTTGAGATTGCGGATAGATAAGTGTACAGAAACAGATTTCACAAGATTTCTCTACAGCGACGGATCTGAAGCAAGTTCAGAAAAGAAGGAAAATATTCAAGGTTCAAAAAAGAACAGTACCGAATCAATGGGCAGAGATACAGGTAGATCTATGGTCTTGAGGCATATAAGTAAAGGCGGATGCTAAGAACTACCGCTACACAGAGCAAAGGTTCACAAGTTCATCTAGGATCTATCATATGAGTACAAACCAGACGATGAACACTGAAGAACTTGGAAACCCTAGAACGGATATACGGAGGAAAAGGTGAAGAACTCACCGGAGCCAAGGAAGAAATAGAAGGTCGCCGCGATGCTCTGGTACAATCAGGGTGATGCAGCGGCCAAGGTTGGAGTAGAAGTCGTCGACGGCGGCGGAGCTCCAAAGCTGGACGACGCGGGGAAGACGAAGCAGAAGGGCACGGAGGGGAAAAAAGAAATGACCCTTCGGTCTTATTTATAAGGCAAGGGGCATGTGTCAGGCGCGAAAATCAAGGAACTGTGGGTCTGGAAATGGAGCTGTCACCTCGATTGTCGCAGACCTATTAAACAAAAAAGGTATCATGGATAAGTTTATTTATAACAGGTGACGTCACGCCGGTTTACAATGACCAGAGAAGATGACATCACGGCGATTCAACAAACTACAAGAAGGTGTTGAAGATGAAGATTTTTGCTAAGGATTGACATGAACCTGTTCAAATCAATCTGGGGCCTAATGTTGAGGATATCACTACTGGGCGTAAACCGGCCTATCTGGGTCGGGTTAACTTCTTCAGTAGTTAACTATGTTGAAACCCAAGAAGGCAGATGAGGGCTCAAGGCCCATAGTCGGTTCAAGGCATGTAGCCGTAAACTGGCGTTGGTATGTAACTTGTATTGTAATTTAGGAATAAGTAGAGACCAAACCGGACACATCTATGAGCCGGTATTAGGAATCTGTGAACCAACGGGCGTCACCCGTGTATATAACGGGACGACCCGACGGCGGTTCAGAAGGGAGACAAGAACTCGAGACATAGGCGAAGCTTGTTTGCTCCCTAGTCATCGAAACCCCATCAATCCCATCACAACTAGACGTAGGCTTTTACCTTCATCGAAGGGGCCGAACTAGTATAAACTCTCTTGCGTCCCTATGTCCGCTTTAACCCCTTCAAGCTAACCCGTCGCGATGGCTCCACGACTAAGTCCTTTCTCTAGGACATCTGCCGTGACAAAACCACGACAAACATGGTGCTACTTTGAAGCACAAGTGTGGTAAGAGGATAGTAGCATTGCCCTTCTCTCTTTTTCTCTCATTTTCCTTTTTTGTTTTCTTTTTCTTATTTTCTCTCTTTTTTTAGAACAATATCACGAACCTGATCCCCACTTTTTCGAGGACTCATCTGTCTCCATCATTCTTTACCTCACCGGGACAATGCTCTAAGAATGATGATCATCAACACTTTTATTTACTTACAACTCGATGAAACTGAAAAAGAATACAACTCTATATGAATGCCTCTGGCAGTGTACCAGGATGTGCAATGATCTAGTGTAACATGTATAACAATGATGAACGGTGGCTTTGCCACAAATATCATGTCAGCTCTATGATCATACAAAGCAATATGATGATGAACAGACAAGTCATGTGACTAGTGATTGTGGAAGTTGCATGGCAACATATCTCGGAATGACTATGGAAATGCCATGATAGGTAGTATGGTGGTTGTTTTGAGGTGGATATATGAGGCTTACACATTGGTACAACGAGCTGCTATACAAACGGTTTTGACCCCTTTCTGCGACGGCATTTTAAACCGTCGCCTTGCCAGTGTGTGCAATAGGGGGTCCTTCCCACATGACCCAGAAACCGTCGAGGATAGGGAGTAGGAATTCATACGTTTTCCAGAACAAAGCATATGCGATACCCGCATCTATCCCAAACGCGATTCGTCACACAACTGTTTATGATATATCGAATATCCCAAATGCCCTATCCTTGCTACTCGTGTGTGCTGGCATTAACATTGCACATGCTATTAGGTGGTGCAACGTTTATCATGCACGCCCCATCACAAACAGTTCATGGTTGTAGAGCGTGTATGATAAGGAGACTATTACACATAGTCACTTCTCCTGAACCATATGCGATATGTAATTAAGGAGATTAGCTAATCATCGTACAAGTGTCAAATAGGATTACGAAACGTCGGACCTTCGTACCAGTGTCATATAAGATAACTATCGCACACGCTATTATGTGGTACAATGTTTATGATGCCTACGACATCCAAAACAGTTCATGATTGTAAACCATGTACGATAAGGAGACTATCACAAACATTTAGTTTGCCCGCACTGTTTGTGATATTGTCTGACATCACACACGCTTCTCAAATGGCAACTGTGTGCATGGTCAAACATGTTTCCTCTCTGCAAATTGTGCTGGATTATGATGTATATCACAAACGTTTGTGCTTTACAGACCGTATGCACCGTAATGACCTACAAAGCATATTTTGACCCTAATTTAATCGCTGCTATTTAAAATTGTACCAAATTTGAATTTGAAAGTTGGCTATAACTTTATTCATATCCATCAGGTTCAACAACCAATGCACTATTTGATTTCACGGGTACATATGTTCAAGAATTACATAAGCACCAAATAAAGAATGATGTACTAGGGTTGTATACTTGTACTATTAAACACGGTAAAGAAAGATGCAAAAGACATCCTGGTTGATGAACAAGGTGAAGTGGAATGCCTGTATTGTGCTCTCCTCCATGCAAAAGGCACACACGACTCTAGTCCAACCCCTTGTGATGGCCGACCGCCCATCCTTCACTATCTTCATGACTCATGAGGACATCTAGATAGTCATTGTGTTCTGGTAGAAATACTTTAACCTTTGCATGCTCACCAATCATGTAGTTTGAGAGGTAATCTTGAGTAAACTGCTTCGGGAACCACTGCAAAGGAAAAAGATTCAGACATTGTCATCTAACACAACTCATTATGGCCAGTAAAAAGAAGGCTGCAGAGTTCTTACTTATCCTGCGACAGTTCACTGTTGTCTTGGATAAAATGTAAACAAATAGTTTAATTGCCATCTTTTGACCCATTTTACTAACAATCTTTATCAGTTTCCTCACTTGATGTTGGTTCATCAATATCTCATTGCCCCATATGTAGAAAGCACGGATCTTTACCAATGACATATGTACCTAAAAGCACCAAGTTAATATTAGAAGCTAAACAACAATTGCAAAATGGTGTAGTACAACACTCCCTCCATCCCATTATATAAGATCTTATAACATCCAATATACTAACATATTGGATGAATTAACATCTTATATTATGGGGTGGAGGGAATTTATTACATTTTTACAAATATCAACTGATTAATTGTAGTTAACTGATGCTGTGTTGTTGTTGTTCTTGCTGCTCTTCTATGTATACCTAGACATCATCAGAACATCAAGGTAACGCTCTTGGTTTGGACTAAAGTTTGCCAATAGTTGCCACACCTAAGGTTAGGCAAGTTTGACCAACTGACGTGTGTTCGATTCAAGCCACACCTTAGGCAAGCCGCACTATGGCCCCCCCACATCACATTCTCTCAAAAAGTGTGGCAAGATTCTCTTAGGCATGCCAACTTGTGGCTCTCATTTTGAAGAACTAATACATGGATGTATGGTTTTAGGCCTAGCAATGCCACACTTTGCCATACAATGTTGCCAAACTTGCCTAAGGTTAGTTATTTAAAATGAGAGCCACAAGTTGGCAAACCTACGAGAATCTTGCCACACTTTTTGTGTGTATGTCATGTGGGGCCCTAGTGTGGTTTGCCTAAGGTGTGGCTGAACCAAACACTCATCTAAGTTGATTTTTTTAGAATCACCAGGGGAGGAGTCCCTCCACCTGAATATATTGCTCAAAGTGGCCATAATGCTAGGAGAGTGATCCAGTTTATAAGGAAAATCAGATTGAAAACCTTAACAAATTGACCCCATTTATGAGGAAAACCGAGACGAAAACCAGACAAGTAACAAGTGTTACAAGGAAAGGAGAGGAGCAGGACGCCCAACATAAGACATGACCTAGCTAGCATACTAATAGGACCAGGTAGATGAGGGGTGCGTCGAGGGATCACAATACCAAGACTCTACAAACAACCTAACTCACCGCACCAAAGTGCGTATCAAACCCCACGGCACAACAGAGGAGCATCCATAGTCAACGAGTGCCAAAGCTTAAGACGAACCTTGTGCCAAAGCTTAACACGAACCTTGACTGGGCGCTCCGCCACGGAAGTTCAAGATGATTAGCAAGTCGGGGAGGCGTCATTGCGTTGTCATTGAGCAAAGGTGAACCAAGACAAGACCAAGAGCCCGAGGCTCGCCTCAAGAGAACATGGTCAGGAGCATGCATAGAAGCAGGCCGGAGACCACAGCAGGACAACTGAAGAGAAACACATGAAGAACACACCACCATTAGTCTTGAGCAGGCCCCAGCTCCACCAGCACGCGGGCCACCCTCAACCACACGCAACAACATGAGCCGTCGTTTGGGCCTCCAAGATGACGCCTCCGAGGAGGTAGTGTTGCCGAGGACACAACACCGCCATCCGATCTAGCATTGCCTGATCTTTGGTTTTCACTCGGGGACCACAAAGCAAAAGTTGTAGGTACTGGAGCTCCACAACGACACCTCCTGCAAGGAAAACGACGTCCATAGACGTCGTTGCCACCGGCATCGACATAGTCGATGCAGGGTTCTCACCTGGAGTTTGAGCACATCCCTACAACAAGACGACACCTGACCACCACCACCATCGAACCCTTCGAGAGACGAAGAAGCACGACAAGCCGCCGGAGCCAACCGCACCTGCGGAGACCACCGACACCAAACGTCAGCACTAGGCGCCAGATCCATCAACGGTCGACTAAGCGCAGGCCCCCGGACGCAGCGCAGGACGCCATGCCCTGCCGTGCACCATGCTGGAAAGGAGCAGAGGAGCACTGCCCGAGGCCAGGAATCACCATGGTCCGATCTGGAGCCAAACATCAGGTGTGGCGGCACGCCCCACGCGCGCCACCGCGCACCCGTCGGAGACTAGAACCGAGGCGCTCACGGCGCCAACAGAAGGCAGTGAGATCAAGACTGGCTACAGCAGCACTGCCACCACCTCCACCAGCAGTACTCACCACCACCCTCCTCTGCCCAAGCCGGACAAACACGGGCCGATCCAACCGGATCCAGCCAGTCCAGCGGAATGCACCACCAGCAACCATCCAAATCAGCGGGGCTACAGGAAGGACGTCGCTGCTCGTGCCCAGGACAAACCACCATAGCACGGGAGGCCGGCACCGTGCCCCCGGCGTCGTCACCTCGCGCAGGGTGACACAGATCCACCCCCAACGCCCTTGACGAGCCTGCCTGCACTGCAAGACGCGGCCATAGGAGCCAGCCGGCACACGAGCCACCGCGACGGGAGGCAGCAGCCCCGGATCCAACACCGGACGCCCACCTGAGCCATCACAACGAGAGTCAGCCTCCTCAGATCTGTGTGAACCCAGCCACGAGAGCCCTGCTACCGCCATCCCAGGGGCACGCGCGGCTTAGCCCACATCCCCTCCGGCGGCAACGAAGCAGAGGAGGGGTGGGGAAGGTGCCAGCGGCGGCACGGTAGGGGTTGCCTCCAAGTCGCCAGAGGGAGACGACGCGGGGGGGGGGGGGGGCTCTCATCTAAGTTGATCAAACTTAACCTTAGGTGTGGCAACCTTTGGCAATTTTAGTCACAAACCAAACAACCCCAAACTTTGGAAAGTTTGGAAACATTGTGTGGCAACCTATGTAGCCTCAGATATGTTAGATATGGCCCTACTTAACCTACTGATAAATGGGTTACAGATATATTCAGTTAAATGTCCAATTCGACGACTAATCCCTTATCATCCCCCTGCATATATGGTACCAGCTACCGATATCCTGAATAATGAGTATATATAAGCCATGGGATGAAACTAACCTTGATGGTAAACAACAGTTGTTCCCAATATTATCCTATGTAAGTACATCTAAAGGCATGTTAAGCACAACAGGCTAAACATCAACCAAATATATCCATGATAGACAACATAATCTCCAAATGATAGCTTGAGGGCGAAGGTTTAAGCATGTTAGTTAACCAAAACAAGAAGTGGAAAGGTGTGTTAACTGCAACAAGCCTAACATTTAAAAACAAGCAAACTAATGTCATCCAAACTGGTATTATGCAGGTCTAAGTACACTAGCTATTGTTAAATCAAATGGAAAGGCGTGTTAAATACAACATGCTTAACAACAACCAAATATAGTCATTCATAGAGGTATTGCTAAAACTGGTATTGATGAAATTGAATTGCACAGTTCATACTTGCACATATAGAACATCACATTGTGAATAACTGAAATAAACAAGGCATACTATGAACAACCAAAGATAGCAATTGAAACTGGACATATGCTAACTACAAACAAGCGAACAACCAAAAACCTTTGAAATAAACAAGGTGTAATGCAAACAACCAATTATACCAATAAATACATGACATATTCTCACTACAAAAGGGGTTCGAGAAAACAAATCTGAAGGAAAAATGCCCTAGAGGCAATAATAAAGTTGTTATTTTATATTTCCGTATATCATGATAAATGTTTATTATTCATGTTAGAATTGTATTAACCAGAAACTTGATACATGTGTGGAACATAGACAAAACACCGTGTCCCTAGTGAGCCTCTACTAGACTAGCACGTTAATCAAAGATGGTTAAGTTTCCTAACCATAGACATGTGTTGTCATTTGATGAACGGGATCACATCATTAGGAGAATCATGTGATGGACAAGACCCATCCGTTAGCTTAGCATATTGATTGTTCAATTTTATTGCTATTGTTTTCTTCATGTCATATACATATTCCTTTGACTATGGGATTAGGCAACTCTCGGATACCGAAGGAATACCTTATGTGCTATCAAATGTCACAACATAACTGGGTGCTTATAAATATGCTCTACAGGTATCCTCGAAGGTGTTTGTTGGGTTGGTATAGATCGAGATTACGATTTGTCACTCCGAGTATCGAAGAGGTATCTACGATCCCTCTCGGTAATACACATCATAAGAAGCCTTGCAAGCAATATGACTAATGAGTTAGTTGCAGGATGATGTATTACAGAATGAGTAAAGAGACTTGCCAGTAACGAGATTGAACTAGGTATGAAGATACCAACGATCGAATCTCGGGCAAGTAACATACCGATGACAAAGGGAAGAACGTATGTTGTCATTATGGTATGACCGATAAAGATCTTCATAGAATATGTGGGAATCAATATGAGCATCCAGGTTCCGCTATTGGTTAATGACCGGAGAGGTGTCTCAGTCAAGTCTACATAGTTCTCGAACCCGTAGGGTTCGCACGCTTAACGTTCGATGATGATTTTGTATTATATGAGTTATGTGATTTGGTTACCGAATGTTGTTCGGAGTTCCGGATGAGATCATGTACATGACGAGGAGTCTCGAAATGGTCTAGAGGTAAAGATTCATATATAGGATGATGATATTCGGACATCGGAAGTGTTTCGGGGTGTACCAGGTACATATCGGAGTACCCGGGGGGGGGGTTACCGAAACCCCCTGAGGGATTAATGGGCCTTATGGGGCATAGGAGGGGAGCACACCAGCCCACAAGGGGTGGTGCGCCCCCCTAAGGAGGGAGGCCGAATAGGAGAAGGAGGAGAGGGTTCGGCCCCCCTTTCCTTCCTTCCTCCCCCTCTCTTCCCTTTCCCCCTTCCGGTAATAAGGAAAGGGGGGCCGAATTGGACTAGGGACCCAAGTAGGATTCCTCCTACTTGGGGTTCCCCATGGAAGCTCCCCTCCCCCACCTATATATACGTGGGGAGGGGGCGCCTAGAACACACACCAACAATTGTTAGCCGTGTGCGGCGTCCCCCTCCACAGTTTACACCTTCGGTCATATCTTCGTAGTGCTTAGACGAAGCCCTGCGCGGATCACTTCACCATCACCGTCACCACGCCATCGTTCTAACGGAACTCTTCCTTGACACTTTCTGGATCAAGAGTTTGAGGGACGTCATCGAGCTGAACGTGTGTAGAACTCGGAGGTGCCATACGTTCGGTGCTTGATCGGTCGGAACGAGAAGAAGTTCGACTATATCAACCGCGTTGTCAAACGCTTCCGCTTTCGGTATACGAGGGTATGTGGACACACTCTCCCCTCTCGTTGCTATGCATCTCCTAGATAGATCTTGCGTGAGTGTAGATTTTTTTTTGAAATAGCATGCTACGTTTCCCAACAGTGGCATCCGAGCCAGGTCTATGCACAGATGATATGCACGAGTAGAACACAAAGAGTTGTGGGCGGTGATTGTCATACTGCTTACCACCAACGTATTATTTTGATTCGGCGGTATTGTTGGATGAAGCAGCCCGGACCAACCTTACATGACCACATTCATGAGACCGGTTGCACCGACAAACATGGAACTAGCTTTGCATAAAGGTGGCTGGCGGGTGTCTGTTTCTCCAACTTTATTTGAATGGAATTTTACTGCGGCCGGTCCTTGTTGAAGGTCAAAACATCAAACTTAACAAATCACCGTTGTGGTTTTCATGCGTAGGTAAGAACGGTAGCAGCCACGTAAAACTTGCAACAACAAAGTAGTGGGCGTCTAACTTGTTTTTGCAGGGCATGTTCTGATGTGATATGGTCAAGACATGATGTGATACACGTTATTGTATGAGATGATCTTGTTTTGTAAAAGTTACTGGAAACTGGCAGGAGCCTTATGGTTGTCTCTTTATTGTATGAAATGCAAACGCCATGTAATTGCTTTACTTTATCACTATGCGTTAGCAATAGTTGTAGAAGCAATAGTTGGCGAGACGACCACGCCGCTACAATGGAGATCAAGGTGTCAATCTAGTGACGATGGAGATCATGACAGTGCTTTGGAGATGGAGACCAAAAGCACAAGATGATGATGGCCATATCATGTCACATATTTTGATTGCGTGTGATGTTTATCTTTTATGAATCTTATTTTGCTTAGTACGGCAGTAGCATTATAAGATGACCCCTCACTAAAAATTTCAAGGTATAAGTGTTCTCCCTGAGTATGCACCATTGCGATAGTTCGTCGTGCTGAGACACCACGTGATGATCGGGTGTGATAGGCTCTATGTTCACATACAACGGGTGCAAGACAGTTTTGCACATGCGGAATACTCGGGTTAAATTTGACGAGCCTAGCATGTACAGACATGGCCTCGGAACAATGGAGAACGAAAGGTCTAGAGATGTTCACCATTGATGACTACTCCATCTCACGTGATGATCGGACATGGTTTAGTTGATTTGGATCCCGTAGTCATTTAGATAACTCGAGGGATGTCTATCTAAGTGGGAGTTCTTAAGTAATATGATTAATTGAACTTGATTTATCATGAACTTAGTCCTGATAGTTTTTGCATATCTATGTTGTAGATCAATGGCCCGTGCTGCCGTTCCCTTGAATTTTAATGCGTTCCTAGAGAAAGCTAAGTTGAAAGATGATGGTAGCAACTACACGGACTGGGTCCATAACTTGAGGATTATCCTCATTGTTGCACAAATGAATTATGTCCTTGATGCACTGCTAGGTGAAAGGCCTGCTGCAGGAGCAGATGCTGATGTTATGAACGTCTGGCAAGCTCGATCTGGTGACTACTCGATAGTTTTGTGTGCCATGCTTTACGGCTTAGAATCGGGACTTGAAAGACATTTTGAATGTCATGGACCATATGAGATGTTCCAGGAGTTGAAGTTAATATTTCAAGCAAATGCCCGAGTTGAGAGATATGAAGTCTCCAACAAGTTCTATAGCTGCAAAATGGAGGAGAACAGTTCTATCAGTGAACACATACTCAAAATGTCTGGGTATCATAATCACTTGACTCAGTTGGGAGTTAATCTTTCAGATGATAGTGTTATTGACAGAGTTCTTCAATCACTGCGACCAAGCTACAAAGGCTTCATGATGAACTATAATATGCAAGGGATGGATAAGACAATTCTCGAGCTCTTTGCTATTCTCAAAACTGCGGAGGTAGAAATCAAGAAGGAGCATCAAGTGTTGATGGTTAACAAGAACACTAGTTTCAATAAAAAGGGGAAAGAAGGGGAACTTCAAGAAGAATGGAAAGCAAGTTGCCACTCCCGGGAAGAAGCCCAAATCTGGACCTAAGCCTAAAATTGAGTGCTTCTACTGCAAAGGGACTGGTCACTGGAAGTGAAACTGCCCCACGTATTTGGCGGATAAGAAGGATGGAAAAGTGAACAAAGGTATATGTGATATACATGTTATTGATGTGTACCTTACTAATGCTCATAGTAGCGCCTGGTTATTTGATACTGGTTCGGTTGCTCATATTTGTAACTCGAACAGGGGCTACGGATTAAACGAAGATTGGCTAAGGACGAGGTGACGATGCGCGTCGGGAATGGTTCCAAGGTCGATGTGATCGCCGTCGGCACGCTACCTCTACATCTACCTTCGGGATTAGTTTTAGACCTGAATAGTTGTTATTTTGTGCGAGCGTTGAGCATGAACATTATATATGGATCTTGTTTGATGCGAGACGCTTATTCATTTAAATTAGAGAATAATGGTTGTTCTATTTATATGAGTAATATCTTTTATGGTCATGCATCCTTGAAGAGTGGTCTATTTTTATTGAATCTCGATTGTGGTGATACACATATTCATAATATTGATGCCAAAAGTTGCAAAGTTGATAATGATAGTGCAACATATTTGTGGCACTGTCGTTTAGGTCATATTGGTGTAAAGCGCATGAAGAAACTCCATACAGATGGGCTTTTGGAATCACTTGATTATGAATCATTTGATGCTTGCGAACCATGCCTCATGGGCAAGATGACTAAAACTCCGTTCTCCGGAACAATGGAGCAAGCTACTGACTTATTGGAAATAATACATACCAATGTATGTGGTCCGATGAGTGTTGAGGCTCGCGGCGAGTATCATTATTTTCCGACCTTCACAGATGATTTGAGCAGATATGGGTATATCTACTTAATGAAACACAAGTCTGAAACATTTGAAAAGTTCAAAGAATTTCAGAGTGAAGTGGAGAATAATCGTAACAAGAAAATAAAGTTTCTACGATCTGATCGTGGAGGCGAATATTTGAGTTAAGAGTTTGGCCTTCATTTAAAACAATGTGGAATAGTTTCACAACTCATGCCACCTGGAACACCACAGCATAATGGTGTGTCTGAACATCGTAACCATACTTTATTAGATATGGTGCGATCTATGATGTCTCTTACCGATTTACCACTATCATTTTGGGGTTATGCATTAGAGACAACTGCATTCACTTTAAATAGGGCACCGTCTAAATCCGTTGAGATGACACCGTATGAACTGTGGTTTGGCAAGAAACCTAAGTTGTCATTTCTTAATGTTTGGGGTTGCAATGCTTATGTGAAAAAGCTTCAGCCTAATAAGCTCAAACCCAAATTGGAGAAGTGTGTCTTCATAGGATACCCAAAAGAAACTGTTGGGTACACCTTCTATCACAGGCCCGAAGGCAAGATCTTTGTTGCTAAGAATGAATCCTTTCTAGAGAAGGAGTTTCTCTCGAAAGAAGTGAGTGGGAGGAAAGTAGAACTTGATGAGGTAATTGTACCTTCTCTCAAATTGGAAAGTAGCTCACAATAGAAAACCGTTCCAGTGATGCCTACACCAACTAGCGAGGAAGCTAATGATAATGACCATGAAACTTCAGATCAAGTTACTACCGAACCTCGTAGGTCAACCAGAGCACGTTCCTCACCAGAGTGGTATGGTAATCCTATTCTGGAAGTCATGTTACTAGACCATGACGAACCTACGAATTATGAAGAAGCGATGATGAGCCCAGATTCCGATAAATGGCTTGAGGCCATGAAATCTAAGATAGGATCCATGTATGAGTACAAAGTATGGACTTTGGTTGACTTTCCCGATGATCGGCGAGCCATAAAGAATAAATGGATCTTCAAGAACAAGACTGACACTGATGGTAATATTACTGTCTACAAAGCTTGACTTGTCGCGAAAGGTTTTCGACAAGTTTAAGGAGTTGACTATGATGAGACTTTCTCACCCGTAGAGATGCTTAAGTCTGTCTGAATCATGTTAGCAATTGCCGCATTTTATGATTATGAAATCTGGCAAATGGACGTCAAAACTGCATTCCTTAATGGATTTCTTGAAGAAGAGTTGTATATGATGCAACCAGAAGGTTTTGTTGCTCCTAAAGGTGCTAACAAAGTGTGCAAGCTCCAGCGATCCATCTATGGATTGGTGCAAGCATCTCAGAGTAGGAATATACACTTTGATGAGGTGATCCAGGCATATGGTTTTACAAGAAAGTGAGTGGGAGCTCTATAGCATTTCTATCATTATATGTGTATGACATATTGTTGATTGGAAATGATATAGAATTTCTGGATAGCATAAAAGGATACTTGAATAAAAGTTTTTCAATGAAAGACCTCGATGAAGCTGCTTATATATTGGGCATCAAGATCTATACAGATAGATCAAGACGATTAATTGGACTTTCACAAAGCACAAACCTTGATAAAGTTTTGAAGAAGTTCAAAATGGATCAGTCAAAGAAAGGGTCCGTGCCTGTGTTATAAGGTGTGAAGTTGAGTCAGACTCAATGCCCGATCACTGCAGAAGATAGAGAGAAAATGAAAGCCATTCCCTATGCTTCAGCCATAGGTTCTATCATGTATGCTATGCTGTGTACCAGATCTGATGTGTGCCTTGCTATAAGTTTAGCAGGGAGGTACCAAAGTAATCCAGGAGTGGATCACTAGACAGCGGTCAAGAACATCCTAAAGTACCTGAAAAGGACTAAGGATATGTTTCTCGTTTATGGAGGTGACAAAGAGCTCGTCATAAATGGTTACGTCGATGCTAGCTTTGACACTGATCCAGATGACTCTAAGTCACAAACCGGATACATATTTATATTGAATGGTGGAGCTGTCAGTTGGTGCAGTTCCAAGCAGAGCGTCATGGCGGGATCTACGTGTGAAGCGGAGTACATAGCTGCTTCGGAAGCAACAAATGAAGGAGTCTTGATGAAGGAGTTCATATCCGATCTAGGTGTAATACCTAGTGCATCGGGTCCAATGAAAATCTTTTGTGACAATACTGGAGCAATTGCCTTAGCAAAGGAATCCAGATTTCACAAAAGAACCAAACACATCAAGAGACGCTTCAACTCCATCCATGATCAAGTCAAGGAGGGAGACATAGAAATTTGCAAAATACATACGGATCTGAATCTGGCAGACCCGTTGACTAAGCCTCTTCCACGAGCAAAACATGATCAACACCAAGACCCCATGGGTGTTAGAATCATTACAATGTAATCTAGATTATTGCCTCTAGTGCAAGTGGGAGACTGAAGGGAATATGCCCTAGAGGTAATAATAAAGTTTTCATTTTATATTTCCTTATATCATGATAAATGTTTATTATTCATGCTAGAATTGTATTAACCGGAAACTTGATACATGTGTGGATACATAGACAAAACATCGTGTCCCTAGTGAGCCTCTACTAGACTAGCTCATTAATCAAAGATGGTTAGGTTTCCAAACCATAGACATATGTTGTCATTTGATGAACGAGATCACATCATTAGGAGAATTATGTGATGGACAAGACCTATCCATTAGCTTAGCATATCGATCGTTCGGTTTTATTGCTATTGCTTTCTTCATGTCATATACATATTCCTTTGACTATGAGATTATGCAACTCTCGGATGCCGTAGGAATACCATGTGTGCTATCAAACGTCACAACGTAACTGGGTGATTATAAAGATGCTCTACAGGTATCTCCGAAGGTGTTTGTTGGGTCGGCATAGATTGATATTATGATTTGTTACTCCGAGTATCGGAGAGGTATCTCTGGGCCCTCTCGGTAATACAGATCATAAGATGCCTTGCAAGCAATGTGACTAATGAGTTAGTTGCAGGAAGATGTATTACGGAATGATTAAAGAGACTTGCCAATAATGAGATTGAACTAGCTATGAGGATATCGACGATCGAATCTCGGGCAAGTAACATACCGATGACAAAGGGAATAACATATGTTGTCATTACGGTACGATCGATAAAGATCTTCGTAGAATATGTGGGAACCAATATGAGCATCTAGGTTTCGCTATTGGTTACTGACCAGAGATGTGTCTTAGTCATGTCTACATAGTACTTGAACCCGTATGGTCCACACGCTTAACGTTTGATGATGATTTTGTATTATATGAGTTATGTGATGTGGTGACTGAATGTTGCTTGAACTTCCGGATGAGATCACGGACATGATGAGGAGTCTCGAAATGGTCGAGAGGTAAAGATTCATATATAGGATGATGTTATTCGGACACCGGAAGTGTTTCGGGGTGTACCGGGTACATATCGAAGTGCCGGGGGGGGGGGGGGGTTACCGGAACCCCCGGGGGATTAATGGGACTTATGGTCCATAGGAGGGGAGCACACAAGCCCAAAAGGGGTGGTGCGCCCCCTAAGGAAGGAGGCCGAATAGGAGAAGGAGGAGGGGGTTCGGCCCCCCATTTCCTTCCTCCCCCTCTTCCCTTTTCCCCTTCCGGTAATGATGACAGGGGGGCCGAATTGGACTAGGGACCCAAGTAGGATTCCTCCTACTTGGGGCGCCCCATGGGAGCTCCCCTCCACCTCCCACCTATATATACATGGTGAGGGGGTGCCTAGAACACACACCAACAATTGTTAGCCGTGTGCGGCACCTCGCTCCATAGTTTACGCCTCCGGTCATATCTTCGTAGTGCTTAGGTGAAGCCCTGCGCGGATCACTTCACCATCACCGTCACCATGCCATCATGCTGACAGAACTCTTCCTCGAAACTTTGCTGGATCAAGAGTTCGAGGGACTTCATCGAGCTGAACATGTGCAGAACTTGGAGGTACCGTACGTTGGGTGCTTGATCGGTCGGAACAAGAAGAAGTTCGACTACATCAACCGCGTTGTCAAATGCTTCCGCTTTTAGTCTACGAGGGTACGTGGACACACTCTCCCCCTCTCGTTGCTATGCATATCCTAGATAGATCTTGCGTGAGCATAGGATTTTTTTGAAATTGCATGCTATGTTTCCCAACAAAATCATGAGATTCCTCCAATGAAGAGGCACGACAAAACAAATCATGGGTTTCCAACTTGTCATAGATGGGCTCCTCGTCATGGTCGTCGTCGATGAGGTCTGACTTGGCAGGTGAGGATCCCAAGCCAGTGTTGCAGTGTCCTTCAGAAATGACAAAAGGGGCTCCATGGCAATGAAGGATGGCAAATTGTTCACAATGAGCCACTAGAGATCAGCGGCAGGGCCATCGACGGGATCGATGGCTATCGAACCCGGGGGGTTGGGGGTGGGCAACTTAACCTGTGACATAGCCCACATCAGGCCGTCGCTGTCGATGACCTCGATGTCGTAGCCGACGTCCATGATGTTGGGAAACGTAGGAAGCAATTTCAAAAAAAATTCCTACGCTCACGCAAGATCTATCTAGGAGATACATTGCAACGAGTGGGGGAGAGTGTGTCAACGAACCCTCGTAGACTAAAAGCATAAGCGTTTGACAACGCGGTTGATGTAGTCGAACTTCTTCTAGATCCGACCGATCAAGCACCAAACGTACGACACCTCCGAGTTCTGCACACGTTAAACTCGATGACGTCCCTCGTCCTCTTGATCCAGCAAAGGTGTCGAGGAAGAAGATGAGTTCTGTCAGCACGATGGTGTGCTGATGGTGATGGTCAAGTGATCCGCGCAAGGCTCCACCTAAGTACTACAAAGATATGACCGGAGGCGTAAACTGTGGAGGGGGGGCGCCGCACATGGCTAACCATTGTTGGTGTGTGCTTGTGAGGCGCCCCCTCCCGTCCCCCCCCCCCACATATATATATATATATATATATATGTGTGTGTGTGTGTGTGTGTGTGTGTGTGTGTGTGTGGGAGGGGAGGAGAGGAAGCCAGGGGCGCCCTAGGGTTGGCCGCCGCCCCCTAGGGGCCCTGCCTTGTCGTGCGCCCACCCTTTCCATGTATGCATGAAGGGGAAGGAAAGAGGGGGGGGGGGTGAGGGAAGGAAGTGGGAATCCTAATCCACACTTTCCTTTCCCTTCCCCTTTCATTGTCCTCCTCCTATAGCCTTATAGGGCGCACCAGCCCCTTATGGGCTGGTGTGTTCCTTCACAAGGCCCATATGGCCCATAGGATTGCCGAGGGGTACCCGAAACACCTTCCAGTGACCCGATAAGTACCTGATACCCTCCAGAACACTTCCGGTGTCCGAATACCATCGTCCTATATATCAATCCTTACCTCTCAACCATTTTGAGACTCCTTGTCATGTCCGTGATCTCATCTGGGACTCCAAACAACATTCGGTGACCAAATCACATAACTCATATAATACTAAATCGTCATTGAACGTTAAGCATGCGGACCCTACGGGTTCGAGAACTATGTATACATGACCGAGAAACCTCTCCGGTCAATAACCAATAGCGAAACCTGGATGCTCATATTGGCTCCTACATATTCTACGAAGATCTTTATTGGTCGAACCGTTATGACAACATACGTTATTCCCTTTGTCCATCGGTATGTTACTTGCCCGAGATTCGATCATCGGTATCCATATACCTAGTTCAATCTCGTTACCGGCAAGTCGCTTTACTTGTTCCGTAATACATCATCTTGTAACTAACTCATTAGTTACTTTGCTTGCAAGGATTCTTATGATGTGCATTACCGAGAGGGCCCAGGATACCTCTCCGATACTCGGAGTGACAAATCCTACTCTCGACCTATGCCAACCCAACAAACACCTTCCGAGATACCTATAGAGCATCTTTATAATCACCCAGTTACGTTGTGACGTTTGATAGCACACAAGGCATTCCTTCGGTATCTTGGAGTTGCATTATCCCATAGTCGAAGGAATATGTATTTGACATGAAGAAAGCAATAGCAATAAAACTGAACGATCAATATGCTATGCTAATGGATGGGTATTTTCCATCACATCATTCTCCTAATGATGTGATCCCGTACATCAAATGACAACACATGTCTTTGGTTAGGAAACTTAACCATCTTTGACTAACAAGCTAGTCAAGTAGAGGCTTACTAGGGACACGATGTTTTGTCCATGTATCCACACATGTATCAAGTTTCCGGTTAATAAAATTCTAGCATGAATAATAAACATTTATCATGATATAAGGAAATATAAAATAACAACTTTATTATTGCCTCCAGGGCATATTTCCTTTAGTCTCCCACTTGCACTAGAGTCAACAATCTAGTTCACATCGCCATGTGATTTAACACCAATAGTTCACATCTTTATGTGATTAACACCCATAGTTCACATCGCCATGCGACCAACACCCAAAGGGTTTACTAGAGTCTAAAAGAGTACTACGGTGTGATCATGTTTTGCTTGTGAGAGAAGTTTAGTCAACGGGTTTGCCACATTCAGATCCGTATGTATTGTGCAAATTTATGTGTCTACAATGCTCTGCATGGAGCTACTCTAGCTAATTGCTCCTACGTTCAATTTGTATCCAGATTGAGACTTAGAGTCATCTAGATCAGTGTCAAAGCTTGCATCAACATAACTCTTTACGATGAACTCTTTATCACCTCCATAACTAAGAAATATTTCCTTAGTCCTCCTTAGGTACCTAAGGATAATTTTGACCATTGTCCAGTGATCTACTCCTAGATCACTATTGTACCCCCTTGCCAAACTCATGGCAAGTTATACAATAAGTTTGGTATACAACATGGCATACTTTATAGAAACTATGGCTGAGGCATAGGGAATGACTTTCATTCTCTCTCTATCTTCTGCCGTGGTTGGATTTTGAGTCTTACTCAACTTCACACCTTGCAACACAGACAAGAACCCTTTCTCTGACTGGTCTATTTTGAACTTCTTCAAAAAATTGCCAAGGTATGTGCTTTGTGAAAGTCCTATTAAGCGTCTCGATCTATCCATATAGATCTTGATGCCCAATATTTAAGTAGCTTCACTGAGGTCTTTCATTGAAAAAATCTTATTCAAGTATCCTTTTATGCTATCCAGAAATTATATATCATTTTTGATCAACAATATGTCATCCACATATACTATCAGAAATGCTACAAAGCTCCCACTCACTTTCTTGTAAATACATGCTTCACCATCAGTCTGTATAAAACCATATGCTTTGATCACCTAATCAAAGCGTATATTCCAACTCCGAGATGCTTGCACTAGTCCATAGATGGATTACTGGAGTTTGCACACTTTGTTAGTGTAAGTGCATCTAGTGCCCCTTAGTGATTTTGGTGTATTGAAGACTTATAGGTTAAGGGACTAATGCGTTTGTGAGTGTACACATGTCTATAAGTCTATGAGGAGTTTGATATTTACAGAGAAAGTCGACCCCTAAAAATGAAGTTCTTCGACTGAAGACTTTGGTATTCTGAAGACTTTCTAAAGACTTTGAAAGTGAAGAAATTGGTGTGACCTTGAAGACTTGGTATTCATTCTAGGAACATGAAGTGTGAAGACTTTTGTTTTTGTTGTTTCATTTTCTCTTTCTTGAGTCATAGGAAACACCATACTGTTAAAGGGGGTCGAGGAAATACTAAGGAAATTTTTTCCATGTGATGCTCAACTCAAAATCCTACACCTACCAATCCCTTCGAGTGAAGCCATTGGAAATCTCATACAGTCCAGTCATATTCTTCAGTGACAGAGACGAAGTTCTTCTGGTCTCTGAGGAATTTGTTCTGACTGAGGAGTTAGGAATTCGCCAGTGCGGATTGCCTACACAGTGAGGAACATGATAGCCCTGAGGAATTTGATACTCAAATTTCCGACCGTTGCTGTGCTATGCGCCAGCTGTCCCAAAATATCTACTCACCTAACGGTCATATCATTGAAGGGCATTTATGTCTTATCATGTCAGGCTGTTCCCTAGGCTATAAATAGCCGCCCCTACAACCACTAGCTGGTTGGCTGCTCCGAGAGAAACTGACACTTGTCATTGGAGAGCAACCCATCCTCCGAGGACTTTGAGCGAAAATCATCAAGTGAGGAAAAACCCAAAACCCAAACACCTACAAAACCAAGTGATTGAGCATCACTGAAGAGATTGATCCTACGTGGATCCGACGCTTGTTACCTTTGAACACTGTGCTTCTTCTAGACGGTTAGGCGTCATGGTCTAGAGCATCCAAGAGGAATTGTGGATTGCCGAGTGACCAAGTTTGTGAAGGTTTGGAAGTCGCCTGAAGACTTACCACGAGTGATTGGGCAAGGTCTGTGTGACCTTAGCTCAAGGAGAGTACGGTGAGGACTGGGTGTCCTGAGATGCGTGTTCAGGACTGTGTGTCCTCGAGTTTAAATACTCAGCCGCTCCAACCAGACGTACAACTAAGACAAAAGTTGGAACTGGTCTACCAAATCATTGTCTTCACCAAGCTTACTGGTTCCATTTCCTCAACTCTTTCATTTCCTCATAACTGTGTTGTGTGCTTGTTCATATCTGTGCTTGAAGACTTTGACTGAAGACTTTCTCAATTTCCTCAGTTCAATTTCTTCAGTCTGATTGTCTTCATCCTGTGCTTACGCTTCCTGTACTCTGTGCCTGTCTTCATTTCATCATGATGACTATGCCTGTATTCTGTTATATTTACTTTTGAGTACTTATTCCGCTGCTAGTAGTTCTTCGCTAAGGAATTTCCTCACCGGCAAATTCCTCAGCGAAGAATTTCATAAAAATCGCCTATTCACCCCCTCTAGTCGATATAACGCACTTTCAATTGGTATCAGAGCAAGGTACTCCCTTGTTCTGTGTGATTTTGGTTTAACCGCCTGGATTTTTAGTTATGTCGACCACATGTATGATCAAGGTCTCTGCTGGGTGTCCTACCTTCGATGGGACGGACTACCCCTACTGGAAGAATAAGATGCGAATGCATCTTGAGGCAATTGATAACGATCTCTGGTATGTTGTGGAAAATGGTATTCCCTCAGTCACACCTTCTATGAATGCTGCTGATGTGAAGAGATTCAAGCAACTCGACTCTCAAGCAAAGAATATCATATGTGGCCATCTGAGCAAAGGATAGCATGGCAGAGTGAGTGCTTTGGAGACAGCAAAGCTTATCTGGGACAGGTTATCCAAAGTGAATGAAGGAGTCTCAACACAGCGTGACTCTCGAGTTGATGTTCTTCGCAATCTCTTCAACCGCTTCAAAAGACTCGACAATGAAAATGTTCAACAAACCTTCGATCGCCTCACTGACATCTCAAATGAGCTTCAAGCACTTGGTGCCACTGACATCACCGACCATGAGGTGGTGAAGAAATTGCTGAGATCGCTTGATTCCTCATTTGACACTCTGGCATTAATGATACAAGAACGTGCTGATTACAAGTCACTTGATCCCGCTGATATTCTCTAGAGGCTAAATACTCATGAGTTCCAACTTGCTGAAAAAGAGATCTCTATGGTTGAAGCTATGGCAGATCATGTGCATTGAAGGCCAAGGCAGTATCTGAGTCCGAAGATGAAGACTCTGGTAGCAGCCTTGGTGATCCTGAAGAACTAAGCCATGATCTGGCTCTGCTCGTGAAGAAGTTCCAAAAGTTCTCAAGACATGGTCGCCTTGGAAGACCCTCAAGGAGCAGTGATTCCTCATCCAGTGACTACAAGAGGAGGCTCTGCCACAAATGCAAGAAACCTAGACATTACATTCAAGATTGTCCTTAGTGGGAAAAGGAATCAAAGAAGAAGAAATACGAGGATTACAGTTCTGATGATGCGAAGAAAAAGAAGAAATCCACAAAATCTTCATCATCAAAATCCTTAGAGCCTTCATATCACAAGAAGAGCAGCTCCAAGAAGGCCAGGGCATTCATTGGCAAGGAAATGGACTCTGAGGCTGAATCTGAAGAAAATGAGGAAGAGGAGTCATCTGAGTAGTCTGAATCTAGAGTGGCGAGCCTAGCTCTCGCTACTGCATTCGTCAGCAAGTCTATCTTCAACACTGAAGAAAATGACCTCACCAACAAGGTTGATGAAGGGGATGATGACTATGCTCCCACCTATTGCTTCATGGCAAAGGGTGCCAAGGTACTCAAATATACCTCATCTCAATCAAGTGAGAATGAATCTGATGAAAACCTTAAGCCTAGCTATTCTAAACTTGCTAAGATTGCTGTAAAACAACAAAGGGCTTTAGAAAAGGTTCAAAACATGCTAGACAAAAGTGATGATATGTTGGGTGAAGAAATGGATCGTACTAAAGTCTTGAGTAAAAATCTTCAGAGATTTCAGACTAGGTTTGACAATCTTCAAAGTCATCATAACACTCTCTTATCCGACCATGAGAAGCTTTCTTATGAATTTCTTCAAAGAAAGCAAGATCTTGAGAAGCTAAGAGTGAGTTATGAAGATCTTCAGAAGGAGCGCGATTCATTACTTACTCAACAAATCAGCGCTTCTCAGGAAGAATTTGTTCCTCCATGTTTGAAATGCATTGAACGTGAATCTGCTAATTCTTCACCTGAATGTTCAAATGCTGCTAATGTTTCAAATTCTTCACATGCCTCTGCTATCACTAATTCCTCATTTGAGGACATTGCTAGTATCACTGATGATGCAGGGTTGAAGGAATTGTACATGACAGGCATGTACAAAAGCCTCAAAGGGCATCAGGCTCTTTGTGATGTGCTTAAAAAGCAGATCCTCAATAGGAATGCTAGGAAAGAGGGTATTGCCTTTGAAAGGAAACTCAATGCTGATGGTACATATTGGAAGCCTGAGCAGTACCCCAAAACTACATGGGTTGCTGCAAAGGGACCTCCAGTTGTTCCATCTAACTTATCTGGATTTGCATGTGAATCTCCTCATTCTAATGATGAGTCATTTGACTCCAACTATAAACTGTTCAAAAATCAGAATGGTGAAGTATTTGCTAGATATGTTGGCACTAACTGCAGGAACGGTCCCCCTATGAAGAAAATCTGGGTTCCCAAAAGATGCCTTGAAAATCTTCAGGTGAATGTCATCATGACGCCACCTGTGAAGAATAGGAACCCAGATCAAATTCTTCATATGGACCAAATTCTTCATATGGATCAAAGTCCTCATATGAACATCATCGTGCTAACCCGTCTGTTTTGCAGGGAAGATCTAATGATTATGGATATGTGCATTATTCTTTAAATCATTATGTCCATAAGTCCTCGAAGAATTTCTCTACATACTCTTATCCTTACTCTAATCCCTCTTATGTGAAACGAAATGGACTGGCTTCTATGCCATCCTTCTCGTATGGAGCTCGTAGAATGATGAACTCTTTGCCACCCCTTCAGATGTGGGTGGTGAAGAAAAAGAACTAATCTCTTCTGCAGGGTCAGGTCTCCAGACGTACGTAATCGTCTGGAGAATTTGCTGGAGACCTAAGCATGCCTGATAGGACATAGGCTAATCATGAAGAAATGAACTTTCATTTCTCACGTCCTCACACTGCTTTATATGTTCTATTGCTTGATGAAATTGATCTAATGAATTGATGTCATATTCTTCACTGATGAAGTATATGAGTTTGTAAGCTGCACTAATTCATCTGCAGGATGATCAACCCAAAGCCACTGAGTGGATCCTCGATAGTGGATGTACAAATCGCATGACTGGTGACAAGAATCTATTGATGGATGCTCCATTATCTCCGTCACATCTGAAGCATATCATCTTTGCTGACAAATGCAAAAGTCAGGTATTGGGTCTAGGTAAGGTTGCGATCACAAAGGATCGACACATGGACAAAGTCATGCTTGTTGAGTCCCTAGGATACAACCTTATGTCTGTCTCAATGCTTTGTGATCTTGATATGGTTGTTGTCTTTGGTAAGTACCATTGTGTTGTGCTTATGGAAGCTGACAATTCCAAAGTCTTCGAAGGCTTTAGGAGAGGAGACCTGTATATTGTTGATTTCTCTACAGGACCACAACCAGCCGTGTGTCTACTTGCAAAAGCTTTAGAAGGCTGGCTCTGGCATCGATGACTTGGTCATGCAGGCATGAGGAATTTGCACACGCATGCGAAGAAGAAGCATGTCATTGGCATCGAGAATGTCAAATTCCTCAAGGATCACCTATGTGGAGCCTGTGAAGCTGGGAAGATGACAAAGGCCAAGCATCCAGCGAGGACTATCATGACCACCACTCGCCCATTTGAATTGCTTCACATGGATCTCTTTGGTCCTAATAATTATTCTGCTATTTCAAATGAAGCATCTCAATATGGCTTTGTTATTGTTGATGATTACTCTCGTTATACATGGGTACACCTTGTTACTTACAAACATGAAGTGCAGGAAGTCTTCAAATGATTTTCCTCGAGGGCTTCAACCAACTTTGGTGTGAAGATCAAGCACATCAGAAGTGACAATGGCACTGAGTTCAAGAATTCTGGTCTCGATGACTATCTTGATGAACTTGGTATTACTCATGAGTTATCTTCTCCTTATACTCCTTAGCAGAACGGCGTCGTGGAGCGCAAGAACAGGACTCTTGCTGAGATGGCTCACACTATGCTTGATGAATAAAAAACGCCTCGTCGTTTCTGGACTGAGGCAATTGATACTGCGTGCCACATCATCAACAGAGTATATCTTCACAAATTCTTCAAGAAGACTGCCTATGAACTCCTCACTGATAAGAAACCCAATTAATGAATTTGCCTATATGATGAGTGAAGAATAGCAAATGTCTATGATGGGAGAGTTGAAATTCTTCTTAGGTCTTCAAATTCGTCAACAACGCAATGGCATATTCATATCTCAGGAGAAATACCTCAAGGATGTACCGAGGAAATTCGGCATGCAAGATTGCAAAGGCGTCAAAATTCCTATGCCCACAAATGGCCATCTGTGCACTGATGAAAATGGTATTGACTTCAATCATAAGGTATAACACTCCATGATTGGCTCTTTATTGTACTTATGTGCATCTAGGCCAGATATAATGCTTAGTGTTTGCATGTGTGCCCGATTTCAAGCTACACCGAAGGAATCACACCATAAGGCTATGAAGCATATTCTTCGATATCTAGCTCACACACCAACACTTGGATTATGGTACCCAAGGGCTCGGCTTTTGATCTCGTTGGATATTACGACTCTGACTATGCTGGTGATCGTGTGGACCGCAAGTCAATATCTGGTACATGTCATTTCCTTGGACGATCTTTGGTCTGTTGGTCCTCGAAGAAACAGAACTGTGTATCACTATCTACTGCTGAAGCTGAGTACATTGCTGCTGGTTCTTGCTGTGCTCAATTGCTATGGATGAAGCAAACTCTCAAGGACTACGGTGTCAACATGAAGAATGTGCCTCTCTTCTGTGACAATGAGAGTGCCATCAAGATTACTCACAACCCAGTTCAGCACTCGAAGACAAAGCACATTCAGATTCGTCATCATTTTCTTCGTGATCATGTGTTGAAGTGCGATATTTCTATTGAGCATGTGAAGACTGAAGAACAGCTAGCCGATATCTTCACAAAGCCCTTGGATGAGAAGAGATTTAGCAAGTTGTGGTGTGAGCTAAATATCCTAGAATCTTCGAATGTTCTTTGAAAAGGACACTCATCCTAACACTTCTGCAAAATTGATGACTTAGATGTGCAACACATGAAGAAACATTTTTCTTCAATCAATGAAGAATAACACTCTTAGTGTGAAGAAATTAACAAAGAATTTGATTCTCAGAACCCTACGATAATTGTATGCGGTGTCTGAAATCATCATTCTTATACGGTGGGTCACGCCACGACCAAAAGTTGAAATTCCTCAATTATTCATATTCTTCAACTTTGCATTGTCTTCACTGCTTCCGTCGTTTTTCTTAATTGGCTATATATATGAGTTTATGTCCTCTACAGCATTCACTTATTGCTAATTCTTCAAGTTGGTTTTTCTGCTAAGTGAATGTGATCGGACCCTTCCCCCTCTATGCTATACTCAACCCAATCTGTTCACAAATTCTTCATGTGCGTTCTATTTGAAACTCGTTCAAAATCTTCACTGTGTCCTTGTCAGCTGAAGAAATTGCGAACGAAACTTTAAATCCTATCTTATCTAAATTTTTGGCTTTGCCGCTCAAACCGTTCCGCATCCCACGATACACTTATCCATTCACCCACGATCGCACACGATCTCCACCTCTCAGTACGTGGGTGACACATGTCATGCGAATGAGAAGGGTCAGGGGCACGTTCGTCCAATTTCTTCGGGCGAGCAGTTTTTCACCGTGGCTATAAATACCCCTCCTTCCCTTCCTCACTTCTTTTACTCCGCTCGATCTCTCTCTCCAGCTCGAGCTTCTCAAACCCTAGCGCCGCCGCTACTTCATCGTCGCCGGTGAGGAAGAGCTTCACTGCCTCGACCTCGTCACCGACGTACTCGCACCGAGCGCAGAAATCTTCACCCCGCCGCCGCCGTAGCCGTCTTCCTCCGCCGAGTTAGGGCGTGGAAGATCTACACAGACGAACTTCACCACTCCTCTTCACTGTTCGTCGTGTTCTTCATCCAGGGTAATTAAAAGTCACTTTTACTGCCCTCGTTGATTCGAATGATTATCTACAAAATCTTCAAAAGTGTTTTTCTTTATATCTTCACACACTAAACACCTCACAAGTCATCTGTTCTTGATTCGTTTTTCTAAGCATCATTTTTCTTCAAGATTCCTCAATTGTGTGGATCTTCGATCTATACAACTCTGGAACCTAAGACAAAGAACGCTTAGTGAAATTCTTCAAGACTCATCTGGTCAAATTTCTCAAACTTGTTCTTTTTGAAAAACCTTCTGAGAATGCATATGACCTCTCCAAATTCCTCGCAACTATACTCTGTTCACAGGTACTCATGTCAGCTGCTGAATCACTAGGTTCTCATCAACTTAACTCATTTGCAGCGTTCCTCGAAGAAAAGTTGCATACTTATTCAAAGAATTCAATTGTCCAAATTCCTCAACTAAAGAAAATGGCTGACGGTAAGAAGCCACAGAAAGGAGGAAAGAGGCCTGAGGTCAATACAGTGTTTGAGATCCCTGATGAAATATATGTTGGGTACTGCACACCTACTGAGGAAACCAAGAATGAGCGCAAGGTGCGCATTCAGAAGATAGAGAGGAGATGGACTAGAGAGTGGAGGGAGTACAGATATGTCACTCCCAAGTAGATGAAGAAATTCACACTCAATCCTCCATGCCCAAGACCTCCATTGGCACCTGGCCAAATAGCTGATCCCACCAGCCTCAAGCGCGGTGAGGACTATCCTGACGAATGGGCCAAGCACCAAGCCAAATTGGCTAAGCAAGCCAGAGAAGCAGTGAGGAAGTTCAATGAAGACTCTGCTGCTGCTGCTGCCTCTGCTGAGGCCTCTGCTGTCAAGCCAAAGAAGGCTATGTCAAAGAAGCCTGCGTGCAAGTCAAGTGCTTCACCAACAATGCCCTCAAGGCCAAGTTCCTCAGCAATGCCCTCATGGCCAGAATCCTCAAAGCCCTCACGGCCAATTCCTCATGCTGCTCCTGCTCCCTCAAAATCCTTAGCTCCTCCAAAGTCCTCAGCTGTTCCAACAAAGTCCTCAGCACCTGTGCATCTCGCCTCATGCCAAAGGACTGCAGGCATGTCCATTGCCTTAGGTGTCTCAGCAAGTTCCTCAGCTGCACCAAGTTCCTCAGCTGGCCCCTCACTTCTGAAGACAAAGTCAACTGCTGGACGCGGTCCTCGACCAAGTCCTCAAAAGAAGCAAGTCACTTTTCCAAGTGTCGTCTGAAGAAGACGAAGCTGATGATGATGAATTTGTAGAAATCATCAGAGACATGCAAGTCAGGGCCGCTAGAGCCAAGGGAACAGAGGTGCCACTGCCTTTGGATCCCAAGTTGATCCTCGAATACATTGATGTTTGGCACAAGGACCCCAACACTCCCATGTCCGACTTCAAGCTGACTCCTGGCCAAAGTCACATGCTGACCCACTTCATTCAAGAAGAAAAGTGGAAATTTGAGAAGGCCAGGCAGATCAAGAAAGCGCAGTACAAGAAAGAGCACTATCGGAAGAAGAACATTGTCTCTATGACAACTGAAGAACTTGTCACTATTTAAACTGAGATCAAGAAACTCAGTGATGACTTTGACGCATATCGCGCTAATTGGCTTGGAGCCAAGGTTCGTTTTGTGAAACTTGCGGATAACTTCACTTCCAATGTTGCTGCCCCAACGCAACAGGAAGTTCCTCAGGCTGAAGCATCCGCTCAGCCGACTGAAGAACATGCCAGCACCGCTGATGAAAATCAGGCTGCTGAAGAAAATGTGAGTTCCAGGGCTGATGACTGCATTCCAGCCACTGAAGAAATTGCCAGGGCATCCACTAGTGGTGCGCGTGAAGAAACTGAAGAAATCAGGGCAACTGCATCAGTTGTGCCTGAAGAAAATCAACCAAATTCCTCAGCTGCTCCTGCGCCAACTTCAACTCCAATCCTTCCATCTGCATCAGATGTGAAGAAGACCAAGGTTGCAGAGCGTGCTGCAGTGAAGAAAAGGAAAGCATCAGCTTCTTCAGATTCCTCAGCTCCGAAGAAGATGAAGCCCTTGACAAGTTCATTTGCTAATCCCATTGATGTTGTTCCCATCTCAACCAGGCCATCAAGGACCTTGTTCCTTTTGATGAAGAATATGTGATCCCCAGTGGATCTGATGAAGAAACTCCTTCTGCTGCTTCGTCTGAGCAGTTGGATGAACAGATTGAAGTGGATGCGATCCCTTCAACACCAGTCATCTCCTCGCCCATGCCTCAGTTCATAGCTGAAGAGGCCGGCGTTGAAGAAATGGAAGATGAAGATGTGGATGTTGGCTGCTCCACACCCGTAATTAGTGATGAATTCTAGGAAAGTCAGCATCCAAACTCTCTAATGTTCACACCGTTGCAGCAAATACCTCTGTCACCTGCACCAACTGTTCAAATGGGCTCTGCAGAAACTCACCCCACTTCATCTGTACATGAGGAAATTCCAGCCACTAGCGCTAAAGAACCTGCTACTGCTGAACAACTGAAGACTGCCACTGAAGAGGAACCAGAAATTCCTCAGCCTGAAGAACCTGCGATTGAGATTCCTGAGGTTGTGATGCAACTCACTGACACTCCTCTGCCCAAGCCAAAGGATCCATTCTCACGCAAGCAAAAGTTCAAGGATGATGATTTCTTTGGAGAGCACGTATTCTTCAAAGATTACAACCCATATAACTCTGCTCGCATTAGGAAGAGGCGTTTCTGGACTGCTAGTCAAGCAAATTTCTATTCCTCAGTGCTGTTCAACAAAGAGAAAAACTTCTACCATGAGCATGTTCCTCACGTGGATATGGAATCTCTGTCGTGCTTCGCACTAGTCCTCAGCGTTCTTCACGATGCTGGACTGTTAAACTTTTGTTCTGACATCTGCGATTGGAATGAAGAACCGATTCTTCAATTTTATGCAACGCTGCACATCACAGGAGATGCTAAAGATGTGAATTCATGGGTGCTAGACTGGATGTCCGAAAACACTCACTACACTGCACCAGCCTCTGAATTGCTTCATGCCTTACCACTCAGTCCTCCCCTTGAAGAAGCTCGTTGCATCTACAGTGAACCTGATCTTACAAATCATTACATGCAGGTGCTGATGAAACCTTTGAAGCTAGGTCAAGCACCAAGAACCAAATTCCTCGTGAAGGAATTGCTTTATGTGCCCAGAACTGTCTATCATATTCTTACGAGGACAATGAGTCCTATCAAAGGCCACGACTCATCTGATGAGGAAATTGTTGGCATCATGAAGAATCTGGTATTCAACATCGTTCATGGCATTCCTGTCAATTATCACGATTTCTTCATGAGGACTCTAGCAAATGTTGCACTATCTCCGTTTGAGCTGAAGCCTTATGCACCTTGGATTATGAGATTCCTCAGGACAAGGTCTTCACTCAACTACAAAGCTGATTTTCAGAATCACCTCAGCTACTTGCCCCCAATTGAAGTCCTCAAGCAGACCTATTCCTCAGTTGATGAAAAGGGCAAGGCACCAACTATTATAGATGAAGGCATTCGTCCATTGGATGGTCAATTTCACAAAGCTGCTTCTTATTCCACCAATGATGACTCTGCCACACATGACTCTGCCAATCACCCAAGTCCACTCCTCAAGCCACTGCTCCGCGCGTGATGACTGACCGTGAAGTTCTGCTTAGTCTTCACCAGAAGGTGGATCGAAATCACAAATGGGTTAAGCATCAGTTTGGTTCATTTCTTCACAACATGACTGCTACACACAATGAAGTGAAGAAAAACCATTACTACCTCCATCAAGTCTTCGGTCGCACCTAGGCAATCCTGTCACATCTATATGGTGAAGACGATCTGAAGAAAATGGGTCTCAAGGAAGATTTTGACTGGTCTGCACCTCCACCAAAGAAATTCAAGAAGGTCAAGGTTCCTTCTCTGATGGCCAGCTCATATTCTTCATCGCGCGACACTGATGAAAATGAAGACTTGGACGACACTGCGGCAGGCCCTACTACAACAATATACCCCAACAACGCTGGCGCTCCTTCATCAACTTGATATTCTTCAGGGGCGTTAGTCCTCATATTCGATCCTTTTGGTCATTTGATGACGAAGGGGGAGAATTTTGAGTTAGTCTTCAAGCGGGTCTTTTTTTATATGGGCATTTTTTTGTTAAGTTACAACTCTCATTCTTCTGAGACTTTATTCGATCGAGTTGTAAACTTAAACCCGATGGTGCTCTCATACTTTTGATATGTTTTTTCTGCATGCTTATTCCTCATATATTGTAATGCACGCATGCTGAATTACATCAGTCACCATATTTCATCATGCATTTCAAATTATTCACTGTTATATGTCAAATGCGTGTATGAATTACAAGATATAGGGGGAGACCTCCATGATTCAACTCTTCAAGTGTGCATTGCTTCAAAAGCAAATTCCTCACTATGCACATCTTCAGGGGGAGTTCTTCTATATCTTGCTATCAAATTCCTCAATATCAGAATTTACACTTCATATGTTTATCCCCGTTGAAAACTTAACCTATATTGTCATCAATCACCAAAAAGGGGGAGATTGTAAGTGCATCTAGTGCCCCTTAGTGATTTTGGTGTATTGAAGACTTATAGGTTAAGGGACTAATGCATTTGTGAGTGTACACAGGTCTATAAGTCTATGAGGAGTTTGATATTTATAGAGAAAGTCGACCCCTAAAAATGAAGTTCTTTGACTGAAGACTTTGGTATTCTGAAGACTTTCTAAAGACTTTGAAAGTGAAGAAATTGGTGTGACCTTGAAGACTTGGTATTCATTCGAGGAACATGAAGCGTGAAGACTTTTGTTTTCGTAGTTTCATTTTCTCTTTCTTGAGACATAGGAAACACTGTACTGTTAAAGGGGGTCGAGGAAATACTAAGGAAAAATTTCTATGTGATGCTCAACTCAAAATCCTACACCTACCAATCCCTTCGAGTGAAGCCATTGGAAATCTCATACAGTCCAGTCATATTCTTCAGTGACAGAGACGAAGTTCTTCTGGTCTCTGAGGAATTTGTTCTGACTGAGGAGTTAGGAATTCGCCAGTGCGGATTGCCTACACAGTGAGGAACATGATAGCCCTGAGGAATTTGATACTCAAATTTACGACCGTTGCTGTGCTATGCGCCAGCTGTCCCAAAATATCTACTCACCTAGCGGTCATATCATTGAAGGGCATTTATGTCTTATCATGTCGGGCTGCTCCCTAGGCTATAAATAGCCGCCCCCTACAACCACTAGCTGGTTGGCTGCTCCGAGAGAAACTGACACTTGTCATTTGAGAGCAACCCATCCTCTGAGGACTTTGAGCGAAAATCATCAAGTGAGGAAAAACCCAAAACCCAAACACCTACAAACCCCAAGTGATTGAGCATCACTGAAGAGATTGATCCTGCGTGGATCCGACGCTTGTTACCTTTGAAGACTGTGCTTCTTCCAGATGGTTAGGCGTCATGGTCTAGAGCATCCAAGAGGAATTGTGGATTGCCGAGTGACCAAGTTTGTGAAGGTTTGGAAGTCGCCTGAAGACTTACCACGAGTGATTGGGCGAGGTCTGTGTGACCTTAGCTCAAGGAGAATACGGTGAGGACTGGGTGTCCAGAGCTACGTGTTTAGGACTAGGTGTCCGGGACTGTGTGTCCTCGAGTTTAAATACTCAGCCGCTCCAACCAGACGTACAACTGAGACAGCAGTTGGAACTGGTCTACCAAATCATTGTCTTCACCAAGCTTACTGGTTCCATTTCCTCAACTCTTTCATTTCCTCATAACTGTGTTGTGTGCTTGTTCATATCTATGCTTGAAGACTTTGACTGAAGACTTTCTCAATTTCCTTAGTTCAATTTCTTCAGTCTGATTGTCTTCATCCTGAGCTTACGCTTCCTGTACTCTGTGCCTATCTTCATTTCATCATGATGACTATGCCTGTATTCTGTTATGTTTACTTTTGAGTACTTATTCCGCTGCTAGTAGTTCTTCGCTAAGGAATTTCCTCACCAGCAAATTCCTCAGTGAAGAATTTCATAAAAATCGCCTATTCACCCCCTCTAGTCGATATAACGCACTTTCAGTTAGCACCTTTAGGATCGACAAAACCTTGTGGTTGCAGCATATACAACTCTTCTTTAAGAAATCCATTAAGGAATGCAGTTTTGACATCCATTTGCCTGATTTCATAAAATGTGGCAATTGCTAACATGATTCAGGCAGACTTAAGCTGTAGCGATCCGACCTCAGCCGGTCAAATCTCTGTGCATAAGTGTCATCCCTGGATCGGTAATGCTGACACACACAGTACTCAAGGATTTATAACAGAGTTCAATCACACACTTATTACATCGAATTTCTCAAAAGAGAACTTATTACAATAATATGGCTGAAGGCCATTGTCGGTGTCAAAACCGGCGGATCTCGGGTAGGGGGTCCCGAACTGTGCGTCTAGGCGGATGGTAACAGGAGGCAAGGGACACGATGTTTTTACCCAGGTTCAGGCCCTCTCAATGGAGGTAAAACCCTACTCCTGCTTGATTAATATTGATGATATGGGTAGTACAAGAGTAGATCTACCACAAGATCAGAGAGGCTAAACCCTAGAAGCTAGCCTATGGTATGATTATTGTTATTGTGTCCTACGGACTAAACCCTCCGGTTTATATAGACACCAGAGGGGGCTAGGGTTACACAGAGTCGGTTACAAGGAAGGAGCCCACTAAGGTAGATGAAGCATTTCTGGAGCCTGAGTGTATTCAGGCCATGCAAGAATAATTACATCAGATCGAGCTCAACAATGTCTGGGAACTGGTCAAATGTCCAGATCCTCGCAAGCTCAATATCATCGGCACAAAGTGGATCTACCGCAACAAGCAAGATGAAAATAGCCTTGTGGTGAGGAATAAGGCACGGCTTGTAGCTCAAGGCTACACACAGGTTGAAGGAATTGATTTCGATGAAACTTTTGCACATGTTGCTAGACTTGAGGCTATTCGCATATTACTTGCTTATGCTAACCATCATGATATCACTTTATATCAAATGGATGTGAAAAGTGCAATCCTCAATGGTAAGCTTGAGGAAGAATTATATGTTGCTCAACCCCCAGGTTTTGAAGATCCAAAGAATCCTGACAAAGTCTTCAGACTCAACAAGGCCCTCTATGGCCTCAAGCAGGCCCCACAGGCTTGGTATGATACCTTGAAGGAACTCTTCATGAAGAAAGGCTTCAAACCCGGTTCACTCGACCCTACTCTTTTCACTAAATCTTATGATGGTGAATTGTTTGTGTGCCAAATATATGTTGATGATATTATCTTTGGCTGTACTGACCAACGTTATAGTGATGAATTTGCCTATATGATGAGTAAAGAATATCAAATGTCTAGGATGGGAGAGTTGAAATTCTTCTTAGGTCTTCAAATTCGTCAACAACGCAATGGCATATTCATATCTCAGGAGAAATACCTCAAGGATGTACTGAGGAAATTCGGCATGCAAGATTGCAAAGGCGTCAAAATTCCTATGCCCACAAATGGCCATCTGTGCACTGATGAAAATGGTATTGACTTCGATCATAAGGTATACCGCTCCATGATAGGTTCCTTATTGTACTTATGTGCATCTAGGCCAGATATAATGCTTAGTGTTTGCATGTGTGCCCGATTTCAAGCTACACCGAAGGAATCACACCATAAGGCTGTGAAGCATATTCTTCGATATCTAGCTCACACACCAACACTTGGATTATGGTACCCCAAGGGCTCGGCTTTTGATCTCATTGGATATTCTGACTCTGACTATGCTGGTGATCGTGTGGACCGCAAGTCAACATCTGGTACATGTCATTTCCTCGGACGATCTTTGGTCTGTTGGTCCTCGAAGAAACAGAACTGCGTATCACTATCTACTGCTGAAGCTGAGTACATTGCCGCTGGTTCTTGCTGTGCCCAATTGCTATGGATGAAGCAAACTCTCAAGGACTACGGCGTCAACATGAAGAATGTGCCTCTCTTCTGTGACAATGAGAGTGCCATCAAGATTGCTCACAACCCAGTTCAGCACTCGAAGACAAAGCACATTCAGATTCGTCATCATTTTCTTCGTGATCATGTGTTGAAGGGCGACATTTCTATTGAGCATGTGAAGACTGAAGAACAGCTAGCCGATATCTTCACAAAGCCCTTGGATGAGAAGAGATTTAGCAAGTTGCGGTGTGAGCTAAATATCCTAGAATCTTCGAATGTTCTTTGAAAAGGACACTCATCCTAACACTTATGCAAAATTGATGACTTAGATGTGCAACACATGAAGAAACGTTTTTCTTCAATCAATGAAGAATAACACTCTTAGTGTGAAGAAATTAATGAAGAATTTGATTCTCAGAACCCTACGATAATTGTACGCGGTGTCTGAAATCATCATTCTTATACGGTGGGTCACGCCACCACCAAAAGTTGAAATTCCTCAAATTATTCATATTCTTCAACTTTGCATAGTCTTCACTGGTTCCGTCGTTTTTCTTCATTGGCTATATATATATATGAGTTTATGTCCTCTACAGCATTCACTTATTGCTATTTCTTCAAGTTGGTTCTCTGCTAAGTGAATGTGATCGGACCCTTCCCCTCTATGCTATACTCAACCCAATCTGTTCACAAATTCTTCATGTGCGTTCTATTTGAAACTCGTTCAAAATCTTCACTGTGTCCTTGTCAGCTGAAGAAATTGCGAACGGAACTTTAAAACCTATCTTATCGAAATTTTCGGCTTTGCCGCTCAAACCGTTCCGCATCCCACGATACACTTATCCACTCACCCACGATCTAACACGATCTCCACCTCCCACTACGTGGGTGACACATGTCATGCGAATGAGAAGGGTCAGGGGCACGTTCGTCCAATTTCATCGGGCGAACAGTTTTTCACCGTGGCTATAAATACCCCTCCTTCCCTTCCTCACTTCTTTTACCCCGCTCGACCTCTCTCTCCAGCTCGAGCTTCTCAAACCCTAGCGCCGCCGCTACTTCATCGCCACCGGTGACGAAGAGCTTCACTGCCTCGACCTCGTCACCGACGTACTCGCGCCGACCGCGGAAATCTTCACTCCGTCGTCGCCGTAGCTGTCTTCCTCCGCCAAGTTAGGGCATGGAAGATCTGCACAGACGAACTTCACATCTCCTCACTCCAGTTCATCGTGTTGTTCGTCCAGGGTAATTAAAAGTTACTTTTACTACCCTCATTGATTCGAATGATTATCTTCAAAATCTTCAAAGGTGTTTTTCTTCATAGATTCACACACTAAACACCTCACAAGTCATCTGTTCTTGACTCGTTTCTCTAAGCCATGTTTTTCATCAAGATTCCTCAAATGTGTGGATTTTTAATCTACACATCTCTGGAACCTAAGACAAAGAACACTTAGTGAAATTCTTCAAGACTCATCTGGTCAAATTCCTCAAACTTGTTTTTTTTCAAAACCTTCTGAGAACGCATATGACCTCTCCAAATTCCTCGCAACTATACTCTGTTCACAGGTACCCATGTCAGCTGCTGAATCACTAGGTTCTCATCAACTTAACTCATTTGCAGCGTTCCTCGAAGAAAAGTTGCATACTTCTTCAGAGAATTCAATTGTTTAAATTCCTCAACTGAAGAAAATGGTTGACGGTAAGAAGCCACAGAAGGGAGGAAAGAGGCCTGAGGTAAATACAGCGTTTGAGATCCCTGATGACAAATATGCTGGGTACTGCACACCTATTGAGGAAACCAAGAATGAGCGCAATGTGCGCATTCAGAAGATAGAGAGGAGATGGGCAAGAGAATGGAGGGAGTACATATATGTCACTCCTAAGTACATGAAGAAATTCGCACTCAATCCTCCATGCCCAAGAGCTCCATTGGCACCTGGCCAAATCGCTGATCCCACCAGCCTCAAGCGTGGTGAGGACTATCCTAATGAATGGGCCAAGCGCCAAGCCAAGCTGGCTAAGCAAGCCAGAGAAGCAGTGAGGAAATTTAATGAAGACTTTGCTGCTGCTGCCTCTGCTGAGGCCTTTGCTGTCAAGCCAAAGAAGGCTATGTCAAAGAAGCCTGCACGCAAGCCAAGTGCTTCACCAACAATGCCCTCAAGGCCAAGTTCCTCAGCAATGCCCTCACGGCCAGAATCCTCAAAGCCCTCACGGCAAATTCCTCATGCTGCTCCTGTTCCTCCAAAGTCCTCAGCTCCTCCGCCAAAGCCTTCAGCTGTTCCGACTAAATCCTTAGCACCTGTGCATCTCCCCTAATGCCAAAGGACTGTCGGCATCTCCATTTCCTCAGGTGTCTCAGCTAGTTCCTCAGCTGCACCAAGTTCCTCAGCTGGCCTCTCACTGTTGAAGTCAAAGGCCACTGCTGGACGAGGTCCTCGCCCAAGTCCTCAAAAGAAGCAAGTCGCTTTCCAAGTGTCGTCTGATGAAGACGAAGCTGATGATGATGAACTTGCAGAAATCATCAGAGACAGGCAAGTCAGGGCCGCTAGAGCCAAAGGATCAGAGGTGCCACTGCTTTTGGATCCCAAGCTGATCCTCGACTACATTGATGATTGGCACAAGGACCCCAACACTCCCTTGCCTGACTTCAAGCTGACTCCTGGCCAGAGTCACATGCTGACCCACTTCATTCAAGAAGAAAAGTGGAAATTTGAGAAGGCCAGGCAGATCAAGAAAGCGCAGTACAAGAAAGAGCGCTATCTGAAGAAAAACGTTGTCTCTATGACAACTGAAGAACTTGTCACTATTCAGACTGAGATTAAGAAACTCAGTGATGACTTTGACGCATATCGCGCTGATTGGCTTGGAGCCAAGGTTCGTTTTGTGAAACTTGCGGATAACTTCACTTCCAATGTTGCAGCCCCAACGCAACAGGAAATTCCTCAGGCTGAAGCATCTGCTCAGCCTACTGAAGAAAATGCCAGCACCGCTGATGACAATCAGGCTGCTGAAGATAATGTGAGTTCCAGGGCTGATGACTGCATTCCAGCCGCTGAAGAAATTGCCAGGGCACCCACTAGTGGTGTGCCTGAAGAAACTGAAGAACTCAGGGCAACTGCATCAGTTGTGCCTGAAGAAAATCAACCAGATTCCTCAGCTGCTCCTGCACCAACTTCAACTCCAATCCTTCCATCTGCATCAGATGTGAAGAAGACCAAGGCTGCAGAGCGTGCTGCAGTGAAGAAAAGGAAAGCATCAGTTGCTTCAGATTCTTCAGCTCCGAAGAAAATGAAGCCTATGACAAGTTCATTTGCAAATCCGATTGATGTTGTTCCCATCTCAACCAGGCCATCAAAGGACCTTGTTCCTTTTGATGAAGAATATGTGATCCCCAGCGGATCTGATGAAGAAACTCCTTCTGCTGCTTCGTCTGAACCGTTGGATGAAGAAATTGAAGTGGATGCGATCCCTTCAACACCTATCATCTCCTCGCCTATGCCTCAGTTCACAGCTGAAGAGGCTGGCGTTGAAGAAATGGAAGATGAAGATGTGGACATTGGCTGCTCCACACCCGTAATCAGTGATGAATTCTGGGAAAGTCAGCATCCAAACTCTCCAATGTTCACCCCTCTACAGCAAATTCCTCAGTCCCCCACACAAACTGTTCACATGGGCTCTGAAGAAACTCATCCCACTGCATCTGTCCATGAGGAAATTCCAGCCACTAGCGCTGAAGAAACTGCTGCTGCTGAACAACCAACGACGCAGACTGCCACTGAGGAGGAACCAGAAATTCCTCAGCCTGAAGAACCTGCGATTGAGATTCCTGAGGTCGTGATGCAACTCACTGACACTCCTCTGCCGAAGCCAAAGGATCCATTCTCACGCAAGCAAAAGTTCAAGGCTGATGATTTCTTCGGTGAGCACGTATTCTTCGAAGATTACAACCCATATGACTCTGCTCGCATTAGGAAGAGGCGTTTCTGGACTGCTAGTCAAGCCAATTTCTATTCCTCAGTGCTGTTCAACAAGGAGAAGATCTTCTACCATGAGCATATTCCTCACGTGGATATGGAATCTCTGTCGTGCTTCGCACCAGTCCTCAGTGTTCTTCACGACGCTGGACTGCTAAACTTTTGCTCTGACATCTGCGATTGGAATGAAGAACTGATTCTTCAATTCTATGCAACGCTGCACATCACCGGAGATGCTGAAGATGTGAATTCATGGGTGCTGGACTGGATGTCTGAAAACACTCACTACACTGCACCAGCCTCTGAATTGCTTCGTGCTCTACCACTCAGTCCTCCCCTTGAAGAAGCTCGCTGCATCTACAGTGAACCTGAGCTCACACATCATTACACACAGGTGCTGATGAAACCTTTGAAGCCAGGTCAAGCACCAAGAACCAAATTCCTCGTGAAGGAATTGTTGTACGTGCCCAGAACTGTCTATCGTATTCTTACGAGGACAATCAGTCCCATCAAAGGCCACGACTCATCTGATGAGGAAATTGTTGGCATCATGAAGAATCTGGTATTCAACATCGTTCATGGCATTCCTGTCAATTATCACGATTTCTTCATGAGGACTATGGCCAATGTTGCACTGTCTCCGTTTGAGCTGAAGCCTTATGCACCTTGGATTATGAGATTCCTCAGGACAAGGTCTTCACTCAACTACAAAGCTGATTTCCAGAATCACCTCAGCTACTTGCCCCCAATTGAAGTCCTCAAGCAGACATATTCCTCAGTTGATGGAAAGGGCAAGGCACCAGCTGTAATAGATGAAGGCATTCGTCCATTGGATGGTCAGTTTCGCAAAGCTGCATCTTATTCCACCAATGATGACTCTGCCACACATGACTCTGCCAATGCACCCAAGTCCACTCCTCAAGCCACTGCTCCGCGCGTGATGACTGACCGTGAACTTCTGCTTAGTCTTCACCAGAAGGTGGATCGAAATCACAAATGGGTTAAGCGTCAGTTTGGTTCACTTCTTCACAACATGACTGCCACACACAATGCAGTGAAGAAAAACCACTACTACCTCCATCAAGTCTTCGGTCGCACCTGGGCAATCCTGTCACATCTGTATGGTGAAGAAGATCTGAAGAACATGGGTCTCAAAGAAGATTTTGACTGGTCTGCACCTCCACCGAAGAAATTCAAGAAGGTCAAGGTTCCTTCTCTGGTGGCCAGCTCATATTCTTCATCGCGCGACACTGATGAACATGAAGATTTGGACGACACTACGGCAGGCCCTACATCAACAAACGACCCCAACAACGCTGGCGCTCCTTCATCAACATGATTATCTTCAGGGGCGTTAGTCCTCATTTTCGATCCTTTTGGTCATTCGATGACAAAGGGGGAGAAATATGAGTTAGTCTTCAAGCGGGTCTACTATATGGGCGTTTTTTTGCTAAGTTACAACTCTCGTTCTTCTGAAACTTTATTGGATCGAGTTGTAATCTTAAACCCGATGGTGCTCTGATACTTTTGATGCACTGTGCTCTGATACTTTTGATGCACTATTCTGCATGCTTATTCCTCGTTAATATTATTGCACGCATGCTGAATTTCATCAGGCACCATATTTCATCATGCATTTCAAATTCTTCATATTATATGTTAAATGCGTGTATGAATTACAAGATATAGGGGGAGATCTCCATGATTCAACTCTTCAAGTGTGCATTGCTTCAAAAGCAAATTCCTCACTATGCACATCTTCAGGGGGAGTTCTTCTATATCTTGCAATCAAATTCCTCAATATCAGTAGTTACACTTCATATGTTTATCCCCGTTGAAAACTTAACCTATATTGTCATCAATCACCAAAAAGGGGGAGATTGTAAGTGCATCTAGTGCCCCTTAGTGATTTTGGTGTATTGAAGACTTATAGGTTAAGGGACTAATGCGTTTGTGAGTGTACACAGGTCTATAAGTCTATGAGGAGTTTGATATTTACAGGAAAAGTCGACCCCTAAAAATAAATATCTTCGACTGAAGATTTTGATATTTCTGAAGACTTTCATGAAGACTTTGAAAGTGAAGAAATTGGTGTGTCCGTGAAGACTTGATATTCATGCGAGGAATATGAAGCTTGAAGACTTTCGTTTTCATAGTTTTGTTTTTTCTCTTTCTTGAGTCATAGGAAACACCGTACTGTTAAAGGGGGTCGAGGAAATACTAAGGAAAAATTTCCATGTGATGCTCAACTCAAAATCCTACACCTACCAATCCCTTCGAGTGAAGCCATTGGAAATCTCATACAGTTCAGTCAATTTCTTCAGTGACAGAGACGAAGTTCTTCTGGTCTCTGAGGAATTTGTCCTGACTGAGGAGTTAGGAATTCGCCAGTGCGGATTGCCTACACAGTGAGGAACATGATAGCCCTGAGGATTTTGCTACTCAAAATTCCGACCGTTGCTGTGCTATGCGCCAGCTGTCCCAAAATATCTATCCACCTAACGGTCATATCATTGAAGGGCATTTATGTCTTATCATGCCGGGCTGTTCCCTAGGCTATAAATAGCCGCCCCCTACAACCACTAGCTGGTTGGCTGCTCCGAGAGAAACTGAAACTTGTCATTTGAGAGCAACCCATCCTCTGAGGACTTTGAGCGAAAATCATCAAGTGAGGAAAAACCAAAAACCCAAAACCCAAACACCTACAAACCCCAAGTGATTGAGCATCACTGAAGAGATTGATCCTGCGTGGATCCGACGCTTGTTACCTTTGAAGACTGTGCTTCTTCCAGACGGTTAGGCGTCATGGTCTAGAGCATCCAAGAGGAATTGTGGATCGCCGAGTGACCAAGTTTGTGAAGGTTTGGAAGTCGCCTGAAGACTTACCACGAGTGATTGGACGAGGTCTGTGTGACCTTAGTTCAAGGAGAATACGGTGAGGACTGGGTGTCCTGAGCTACGTGTTCAGGACTGGGTGTCCGGGACTGTGTGTCCTCGAGTTTAAATACTCAGCCGCTCCAACCAGACGTACAACTGAGACAGCAGTTGGAACTGGTCTACCAAATCATTGTCTTCACCAAGCTTACTGGTTCTATTCCCTCAACTCTTTCATTTCCTCAAAACTGTGTTGTGTGTTTGTTCATATCTGTGTTTGAAGACTTTGACTGAAGACTTTCTCAATTTCCTCAGTTCAATTTCTTCAGTCTGTTTGTCTTCATCCTGTGTTATCCTGTGATTACGCTTCCTATACTCTGTGCCTGTCTTCATTTCATCATGATGACTATGCTTGTATTTTTTTATGTTTACTTTTGAGTACTTATTCCGCTGCTAGTAGTTCTTCACTAAAGAATTTCCTCGCCGACAAATTCCTCAGTGAAGAATTTCATAAAAATCGCTTATTCACCCCCCTCTAGTCGATATAACGCACTTTCAAGGGGCGGTTAATAAGTCGAGCGGGGTCATATTTTAGGGCCCAATGCATGGTAGTAGCTGAATCTTAAATCACACATACAGATCTTCGTGCTTAAGGACGGTTCCAATGAAACAACCCACCATGTACTCCTACATGTCCTCTCATCGATACCTTTACCAAATCGTGTTCAAAAGATCAGTCACATTACCAAAATAATCATTTCACTCTAGCCCATCACCCAGATGAACCAGACCTGACACAACTCTAAGCATAGCAGGCATAGCAATGTAGGAAACACAGACATGGCTCAATCAACTCCTACACATGCTAGTGGGTGTCATCTAGTTACTGTGGCAATGACAGGTCATGTAGAGGAAAGGGGTTCAACTACCGTAGCACACAACAGTTTGAAACATTGTTGTCTTAAATGCAGTAAATGAAAGCAGGAGCGAGAACATGGGATTGTCTCGATATGATCAATGGGGCTGCTTGCCTGATGGAGTGGTAGTAGGATACTGCCCTTTAGTCGGATATTCGTGGGTATCCTCGGAGGTAGAACCTACCACGAAAGACACATCGGAACACAAACATCACATGGCAATATGCAACAGTATGATGCATGCTATGACATGGCAATATGGGTGTGTTTTGGCTAATGCATTCTAAAACAGGTTGGTTTGAGTCCATTTGAATCAAAGATTCAAATGAAAGCCCATGATATGAAGTCATATTAATGCATTAGCTTATTTCACTTAAACAGCAAGGTTAAAGTGTTCTAACATGCATGAAACCATTACAGATGGAAATATTGGATTTTTCTGATCAATTTTCATATATAAATCTTTGCATTTGGAGTTACAGATTAATTTCTATGAATTTTTGAAGTTTATAATATTTTCTGGAATTTCTTGTATAAGAATAAATCCAGTAAATGATTTATTGTGTCAGCATTGCATCAGGGTGACGTCGGCAGTCAACGGGGACGGTCCAGGTCAAACCTGACCAGTGAGACCCACTGGTCAGTGTCTTAGTTAGTTAATTAACTAACTAGGATTAGTTTAGCTACTAACCTAGGTTTACTTAACAGGGCGGGGCCCCACCTGTCATTGACCCAGGGGAGGTCAAACCCCTGGTCAAAACGGGGCTAACCACCGGCGTTTAGCCGCCGGCGAGGCCAGACGCGGCGGGGCAGTGCGGGTTTGGTGCTCCGGCGACCAAATGGACGGCGGAGACCATCTACGAGCAGCTGGGAGCAAGCCGCGTCGATTGGTGGTGGAGGTGGAGCTCGGGGTCGTCGAAAACGACATCGGCGACGACCTTGGCGGACGCCAGAGCTTGGGTGAGCTCAGGCTCATCACTAGGGGGCACAACGAGGTGTGTGGAGTGGTGCTACAGGATCCTGGGGATGCGGTGAGTGCGGTGGCGTGCTCGGTTTCGAGCCAGCGTGGCTGTGGCCACGAGGCGACGTGCAGAGGCGGCGGCGGGTGCGGTTAAGCTTCATGCGGTCACTACGGAGCTCGAGAGCGAGAACAGGAAGGGGGAGGAGCTAGCTGGGCTCACAGCGGTCACGGCAGTGCAGACGGTGAGGTTGAGGACGAGCTGCTGCAGCGGTGACGGCGAAGGGGATCTCCGGCAACGACCGGTGAAGACAAGGCTATTGCGGTGGCTCCAGGGCAGGCGAGCGCTCGGGGCTCGACTAGCTTGGTGAAGTGGACGGCGGCGAAGCTTCTGGACACAGCGAGGAGGCGATGGTGGCTGCGGTTTTCACGTCGGCGCGAGCGCGGCAAAGTCGGCCATGGTGGGGGAGAGCGAGAGAGAGGAGCAGGGGGGAGAGTGAGGTGTCGGTGAGGTCGGGGCGGCACCAAGGAGGCGTTTCGAGGCGTCGCCACGCTGTCCAGGCGATGTAGACGAGCAGGGAGCTGTGTGACGAGCTCGGCGGCGTCGCGGTGTCCCTCCTCTGCCTACTGGCAGATGTAGGTGATGACTGGCATGGGCCAAATGGGCCGGCCCAGTGTAGGTAAGTGGCCTCTGGCCTTTCTCTCTCTCCCTCTCTCTCTTTTCTATTTATGCCTGTTTTCTATGTTCTGCAATGTTTGTGTCTTTTCTTAAAATACCTAGGCACTTTCAAAAATCACCAAACTGTTCATGGCCACTATTTGGAATAAATCCAACATGGAACATTTCAGTTTAGGATTATTTGAGCATTTAAAATATTTACTAGCATTTAAATGCTCAAATTCAAATAACTAATGATTTAATCCAGTGACCTTAGGATGACCTAGAAAATTGTGCACCATTTTTGTCATAGGTTTAAGACCAAGGCGAAGATGATGAACCTTTTAGAAGGGCATTTCAGGTTCATTGAAAATATTTTTAGTAAACCCTCGTTGGTTTCAGGGGGGTGCTGGGAGTTCTGTCATCCCCATTTCCAAGTTCCTGATAAAGTTAAACATGATGCAAGCACTCTAATGCATGAACTAGCTAGGGTGTGACAGCTCACCCCCACTCGGAGAAATCTCATCCCGAGATTCAGGGTCCATCGGAAAGAAGGTGGGGTATTCAAGTCGAAGACGATCCTCCCTTTCCCCAGTGGCTTCTTTCTTGGAATGGTGTGACCATTGGACCTTGAGAAACTTGATGTTATGGCGCTGAGTGGTACACTCGGCTTGATCAAGGATACGAATGGGATATTCCCGGTATGTGAGATTATCTTGGAGATCAAGTGTTTCGTGGTCCACTGCACGGATAGGATCCGAGAAGCAACGCTTGAGTTGAGAAACGTGGAAGACATCATGAACTCTGGAGAGATGCGGAGGTAGTTCCAATTGGTAGGCAACTTCTCCTCGTTTGGCAAGAATGTGAAAGGGACCAATGTAACGAGGAGCCAATTTGCCTTTGATACCGAATCGATGGGTTCCCTTCAGAGGAGTAACCCGAAGGTAAGCCTTCTCGTCGACTTCAAAAGTCATGGCCTTATGTTTACGATCATATTGGCTCTTTTGACGGGACTGGGCTGTTTTCAACTTTTCACAAACAATGCGAACTTGCTCTTCTGCTTCCTGGATCATGTCCGGGCCAAAGAAGTGTCTTTCCCTGGTTTCTGACCAATTAAGAGGCGTTCGACACCTTCGTCCATAGAGAACTTCAAAAGTAGCTTGATATCTATTGTTAGCTATTGTTATAAGCAAATTCGGCGAATGGAAGGCATTTCTCCCAATCCATTCCGAATGAGATAACAGAAGCTCGGAGCATATCTTCTAGAATTTGATTGACGCGCTCTACTTGACCACTTGATTGAGGGTGGAAGGTGGTACTAAAGGAGAGACGAGTCCCCATAGCATTTTGTAAACTTTCCCAAAATCGAGAGGTGAAGAGACTTCCACGGTCTGAGTTAATCTCCAATGGAACACCATGAAGAGACACTATTCGAGAGATATACAAGTCTGCTAGCTGGCTAGCCGTTATACTCTCCCGAACAGGTAGGAAGTGGGCTACTTCGGAAAGACGATTGATGACAACGAAAATAGCATTATTCCCTCTCTTGGTCCTGGGAAACCCGGTGATGAAGTCCATACTGATTTTATCCCATTTCCATTCAGTAATAGCTAAAGGTTGAAGGGTGCCAGCAGGCCATTGATGCTCTGCTTTAACACGACGACAGACATCGCAATTTGCAATATATTGAGTGATTTCTCTCTTCATCCTAGTCCACCAAAACCTCTGGCGTAGGTCTTGATACATTTTAGTACTACCGGTGGTGAGAGGGGATTCATGTGCTTCCTTAAGGATTAATTGCCGTAGTTGTTGTTTCTTGGGAACCACCAAGCGATTCTCGAAGAAAACAACACCTCGCTCATCCATAGAGAAACATTTAGCAGCTCCGCTAGCAATGTTCTCTTGGATGCGGGATATACCCTTGTCACGCTTCTGGGCAGCTATGATTTGATCCGTAAGGGTGGGTTTCGCCACCAAGGTAGATAGGAATCCTTGAGGAACAATGTGAAGGTTAAGCTTCCAAAATTCCTCATGGAGAAGTGGTTGACCTTGTTGTAACATCAGGTTGTTACAATAAGATTTATGACTTAGTGCATCAGCCATAACATTGGCTTTTCCCGGGGCGTAAGTTATTCCTAAGTCGTAATCTGAGATCAACTCGACCCAACGTCTTTGCCTGAGATTCAAATCCGGTTGGGTGAATATGTATTTTAGACTTTGGTGATCGGTGAAGATCTCGCAACGATTACCGAGAAGGTAATGTCGCCATGTTTTGAGTGCATGGACTACAGCTGCAAGCTCTAGATCATGTGTGGGATAGTTTTTCTCATGTGGGTGTAACTGCCGTGAAGCATATGCAATTACATGACGATCTTGCATGAGTATGCAACCTAGTCCTTGTCGCGAGGCGTCGCAATAGATAACAAAGTCCTTAGAAAAATCTGGTGGTACGAGTACGGGAGCTGATGTCAGGCGTCTTTTCAGTTCCTGAAAGCCGAACTCGCACTGTGGAGTCCACTTGAACTTTTTATCTTTCTTGAGGAGTTCAGTTAGAGGTTTAGCAACCTTGGAGAAATTCTCGCTGAAGCGGCGATAGTAGCTCGCTAAGCCAAGGAAACTCCGAACTTGCTTGACCGTTTCATGTGGAGTCCTATTAAGAACGGCCTGAACTCGCTCGGGATTGACAGCAATACCCTTACCAGAGATTACGTGGCCGTGGTAGGTCACTTCTGGTAATCAAAATTCACATGTAGAGAACTTGGCATATAGGCGATGCTCTCGAAGTTTCGTCAATACCAGCCTTAGATGTTCGGCATGTTCTTCCTCATTCTTGGAGTAGATTAGTATATCATTGAGGTATACCACGACGAATTTATCCAAATACTCCGTGAAGATCGAGTTCATTAACCGAGAGAAGGTGGCTGGGGCATTGGTTAAACCAAAGGACATGACGGTGTACTCGTATTGGCCATAACGAGTAACGAAGGCCGTTTTGGGAATGTCCCCGTTCTTGATTTTGATTTGATGGTAGCCCAACCTCAAATTCATTTTGGAAAAAACTGAGGATCCAACGAGCTGATCATACAGGTCGTTGATCCTGGGGAGCGGATACTTTTTCTTTATGATAACCAAGTTGACGGGTCGATAATCTACAACCATCTGATCCCCACCATCCTTCTTCTTGACGAAGAGGACGGGGCAAGCCCATGGAGAAGAACTAGGGCGGATGAAACCCTTTTTCAAGGACTCATCGAGTTGTTTCTTAAGCTCTGCTAGTTCTAGGGGTGCCATCTTATAGGGTCTTCTAGAGATTGGGACCGTTCCTCGAACAAGATCTATCATGAACTCCACATCTCTGTCAGGTGGAACACCTGGCAATTCTTCTGGAAAGACATCCGGGAAGTCACGGACTACCGGAGTATCTTCAAGGTCTGGAAGAGGGTTGGCATTTAGGGAGTAGAGCTGACGCTTGGACACTCGGGTTAAGGCATTGACTATCTTGCCCGATGGGTGGGTAAGTTGAATAGTTCTAGTGGCACAATCAATCTTAGCATAATGGGCTGACATCCAGTCCATACCTAAGGTGATATTTATGTCCGAGGACTTGAGAGCTATTAAGGATGCAAGGAAGACAAGTCTATCGACAAGAATTTCATTCCCATGGCTTACTCTAGAAGTTTGCCATTTGGAACCCGGAGTTTGAATTACCATGGATGTGGGCATGTCACAAAATGTGGTGTTATGCAATCGAGCATAGCTCTCAGATATGGATGAATGAGATGCTCCAGTATCGAAAAGAACAGATGCTGGATGGCAGTTAACAAGGAGCATACCAAGGACGACGTTGGGATCATCATCAGCCTCCTCTGTTGAGACATAGTTAACATGGCCATGTGCAGTGGTGGCTCGCTTGGCATAAAGCACCTTTCCCACTGGCTTACCACGGCCAACGGACTTTCCAGGCTGGTTGGGGTTGTTGTTCTAGGGAAACTCTCGAATGTAGTGACCAGACTCTCCCCACTTGAAGCATGTCACGATGTTGGGGCGTGGAGCAGCATTAGCAGCGGGGCCACCATAGGCCTTGGGCGGTGCATACTAGTGGTTGCGGCGAGGCGCCTCATAGGATGGCCTCGGAGTGAACCTGGGTGGTAGAGCTGTGTTTGGAATCCACACCTGGCGCTTCTGAGAACCAGAGCCGGATGAAGAACCAAAATCATAGGAATTCTTACGTGTAGCTTCGTAGTCAGTCTGACCGGTTTCAGCACTGATGGCTTTGTTGACAAGCTTCTGGAAGGAGGTGCACTCATGCAAACGGAGGTCATGGCAAAGCTCGGGGCTAAGTCCCTTCTGGAACCTCGCCTGCTTCTTGGCGCTAGTGGACACTTCCTCAGGTGCATAACGTGCCAAGTTTCCAAACTCATAGCTGTAGGCATCCACGGTGAGTCTGCCTTGGGTGAAATTGCAGAATTCCTCTCTCTTGCGATCCATAAGACCCTCCGGAATGTGGTGTTCACGGAAAGCCGCGCTGAGTTCTGCCCAAGTGGTAACCTGGTCGGCTGCGCGCATAGCCTCATAGTTTTCCCACCAAAAGCTAGCAGGGCCCTCAAGGCAATAAGCAGCGTAAGTGACTTTGTCAACTTCGGCTACGCGTGCAGAACGTAGCTTATGGGTAATGCTGCGAAGCCAAGCATCCGCATCGAGAGGCTCGACTGAATGATGGAAGGTTGTTGGGGCCAGCTTGATGAAATAATTGAGAGACACCAAGTCGTTCCTCTGGGAACATGCAGTATTCTACTCGATGCGTTCTAACAACCGGTTGGTCTCGCGTTTATTCCTTTCTGCCTCCAACATGACTTTAGCCAAGGAAGGTGGATGGGGCAGATTCCCATCCCTAGCTCCCCTGGCTTCACCCTGCTCCTGAACAACAGGGGTGCTTCGGGTGTTCACCATCCTAGGAAACAAAACAACAGTTTAGACAAGGATGGAAAAACTCTGGCATAAGAATGCAGAATGTAATGGATGACACAGAATGCAGAGATGTTCATTTGTACGACATGGTAATACATAAACTGGCATATATATACCATCGGTCATACACACCATACATAGTTTAGTACAAGCCCAGGCTGAAGTACAACTATGGTGAAGGGACATTACATCTCATCAGAGGCATTCCAAGATCCTATACATTATTTTTCTACACCTCTGGAATTCGGTACACACTAAGTCATATTCCACCAGACACGCAGGATTATGGAAATACAAGTGTTACAATACTAGTGAAGCTACTACTAACTCAAACGTCTCCGTAGTAATCTTCATAGAGATTGCCACCATGTCCTGGGAGCTGAACATGATCATCTGGAAACAGTCGGTCCTGTGGATCTTGCGGTCCATAAGGACTCGGATGTGGCCTGGGTCCAATGAACGGTGGAAAACGGGGTCCACAGGGAGGGGTGATGCCTCCTACATCACGCCAATCCATACGATCCGGCAGACCAAACCGCACAGGGTACAAATCCCTCATGTCCATATACCCAGCCTGCACGGCAGGTGCAAACCATGCCAAAGTGGCCTAGTGATCAGATCGACTGTTGAAAAGCTCCATTCACAAAGCACGATTCTCACGGTCCTTGTCCTCAAGCATCTCTGTGGTGGTGCGGAGTAGTGAATCCTCATGGGAGGAGTCTGTGTAGAGAGCCTGGTAGTAACCTTCTGCCCCAGGGAGTGATGCTGGCATATAGCGGAACTCAGTGTTCCAAAGCAAGGGAAGCCTAGCCCGCATAATAGTCATCATCGAGTAAGGAGCATCCTGTACGGACATCTCGATAGTAACCCTAAGTCCATATGAGCAATGGAGGGGTTCAGTAGCTCCAAGATAGGAAGGATATATCCTGACTGTGCAAAGGTATTGGCTCTAATTGAAATCTCGATACTTCTCCTCAACGGTATACTCAGGATACCATCGATAGCCAGCCTCGATCATCACGCGGACCAGCATGGCAGTGTGACCAGGTACATCGAGGCACCGAGTCAAACGAACCACTTGATTCTGGGTGCGGGAGGCCATCTGAAACACGATGTAATGCAAAGGCATTAGAATTCTAGGAGAAATCGGACAACATAACGGCTGCAAATTCTCATAAAAAGATTTGAGACATTCACAACAGTTGGCAAAGCCACTCAACAACATCATATCAAGGTTCTGGTTCAACTGACAACATACTAAAAGTAGTAGAAACTGAACTGAGGCCTGGAACCAACAATCCTAAGATTCTATGGATTAGTAACACGTGAACCTGATAGAAGATGAGATCCTAGTCCTTAACCCACGTAGAAAGAGAAGAGGATGACTCAGATCAGAGGGCATAAGGTAAATGAGTAAAAGAGCCTTACGTCCCTCCCACAATCAATTCCCCTACATATAACTAAAGCATTTCTAGACTCGACATCGACCAGTTTGGCTTAACGAACCTACAGGCAGTCCGATTCTGATGCCAACACTGTCAGGACCCCGATTCTAAGTCACACCGATCTAGCCTGTAACACCTCATATCACTTTGCGGCCTCACACACGGTATTCCCACGGGTGTCTCCTCACCATGGCCCGGGACCATTTGCGCCTTTTGGCTCACATATATGACAGTGTCGCTAGCATCCATATGACAGAGAACCCGGGCCGACATGACTAGTCGTGAACCCAAAGTGGCACTAACTTACGGGGACATGCATACGTGAATCAACATCGAGCATGTCGGTCAACAGCGTATGAATCCGGGCTATAGCAAATGGGCTAACAGGACTCCGGGAACTCGGGCTGTAGCAGGCTAACAGGACTTCAGATGTCTCCGCGTGACATTTCTCCGAAGGGACAGACACAGGAACGAACATGCCGGCCAGTCTAAGTGTTCCGGAGCAGTAGTGCTGGGCTAGCAGGACACCGGTAAACCGGGCTGTAGCGGACCACCAAGGCTCAGTGGAAGCACCAGACTACATTTCCCCATAAGAGAGGCTACCAAGGATAAACAACTAGATTGTCGGATCCCACACATACCAAGCATTTCAAACATACACACAATATGCTCGATATGTGTAAATACAACATGGCATCACAACAAAACTCAACAACTCAAAATACTTTATTTACAAGGCTCCAAAGAGCCATACATAATATGTTCATACAGGTAGGGGTCACACCACCCGACACTCAAGTCACACTACACCACAACACTGATGCAAAGGCATGTAAACTGCCGGGAGAAATCACTTTACAGGGCAGACAAACTGTCGGGACAACATTTCTCCCGGCAGATAGAACCGCCACGAGAACGGCTGCCGGGGATTACTTCTCCCGGCAGATAAACTCTTCCCGACAGTTTTTCTGCCCTCACCCCTGTGTTTGCCGGCAGTCTATTTTCTCCCAGCAGATTTGTCAAAACACATGAAACTTCAATTAGCGGCAGTCCAACTGCCTGCAGAAGCTTGTTCACCCGGCAGCTTCTATGCCAGCAGGTAGATTTTAGTACCAAATTAGTCTAGGCATCCCTAATGTAATATCCATTTCATCATATTCAAATAATCAGGACAGATCACATAATTTATACATACACTTCAATCACAGAAACATATAGGTCTCATAAAAAATCTTCAATCAAAGTAACATATAAGCCTCATCCAAAACATTAAACTTCATCCGATAAACATATAGAGAGAGGTTCTGCCACAAGTACAGTACATATATGTTAAATGTGCCACAACCAAACTGAAGTAGTGCCACAAAAGGAGAAAGTACATATCTTTCTGAGGGTGCCACACAACTAAAATGAGCATATAGTGGCTTAACTAGCAAAATGAGCAGAGCAAGTGTCCAGGTTCAACAAACAAATCATATTACATGATCACTGCACCAACTTAATCGTAGGTCTTCCAAATCTTCAACAGTTTGAAGATCTTCCAAACCTCTGTCAACTTATGTAGCAAAACCTGTAACAGATAGGAAATTCAAAATGGAACTTTTGTTGCAAAACTTGCTCAGTTCAAAACAAATTAGAACTTACTGGTGAAAGCTATGACTAAGACTAAGTTAAACATGTATAGCATCATGCCTGGAGTTAATATAGTACCGAGTTTGAATCTTTTTTTTTGCACGGAGTTGAAATTTGTACAAATAGGCAAAACTCTATACAGTACTATATATTGAACTAATAGGCAAAACTTGAAACAAATAGGCATAACTCTATATTGTACATAGTACACTGTGTAGTATAAATAGGCAGGGGCGGGCACACATCAATCCAAATACTCTAGCAAATGTAGCAGCAATACCCATCATAAAGAACCTGTTGACAGAATTGTAGCATCATCCCTGGAGGAAGGAGCTGCCAGTACAGCTAGATAAGTGCCAGGATTGTTTAGTTTCTGGTCACTTGTTGACTGAAAATAGTGTGCACAGCTAGATAAATACACATCTCCTGCAAATATGAGGATTAAGGAATGTTGGTATGAAGGCAAGAAGCTTGCCCGTTTTATTTCAACATATTGCCTCAGAATGCGGCTTCCAAAAGGCATCCAACAAAACCAGTATTTTGAATACTCAAAACTAGAATGAGCAATAATAAGAACCTACAGCAGCATGGATCATTGGATGAATGAATATGTTGAGCAGATGATAATGTGCTGCAACTGCTGAGAGTTTCGACAACAATAAGCTACTACCATTTTTCTAACACACAAAAAAGCCACTTGAACATAAAAGTTCACAAAAAATCACATTGTTTACAACATGTCTTGCATGGACACACTTAACATCAACATATGTAGCAAAGTACTAGCTCCAAGCCAAAAAATCTTTCATGTGCAAATAGGCAAAACATGCTAAGTCAATTTTTGTTGTTGCACTGAGTTAAACATTTACTATATGAAATATTTTTTCATTTTGTAAACTTTAGTACTGTACAGAGTTGAGGGCATGAAAATTCTTGGAAACATGTATATTACCTCATCCCCTTGCTTGTGGTCGCATTCCTGCTTTTGCCATGCGCTTGTCCACTTCCAACTGCATACATAGAAAGCTTTTTAAGCAATCAACCATGATAGTCATTGGTAACTTTCTTGTGTGTTCCAGTTTGTTGCGATGAAATGCCACATCCTTACTTTGTTGTGTGCGCCCTGCTGCCTTCTTTTGCAAAATAAGTATGTTTCATTTTCTTGCAGCACCTCATGTTGAGCGGTGTAGGTTGCACAAAGTTTACAACAAGATGTATAGGGATCAAACATGTACCTTCAGTTTGTTTACCACAAGCACAAGCACACAACCTAGTAGCCTAAATAAGCATTGCAATTGTCATAGTATAACAAGCAAACAAACAGAAGAGTCATGTCCATAAAGCAAATAGATGTACAGGCAAGCATACGTGCAGAGAAACACATATAGAGTTAGTAATAAACTTGGATAGATGGTTCAATACAAGCACATTGTAACAGTACCAATAATAACTTAGATAACTTAACTAGTCCTAAGTACTCAGAAGTAAAGCTGATTGTCCTTATTTTCAGTAAGTGATCATGCAAGAAGACAATTTCTTTTTATGGGTGTCAGTACCACTAGAAGGTCTCAGGACACAAGTTGCTCTTGCAGAAAAGATGAAGGGTGTGTTTGGATGCTGCCCCTGCCAGCCCTACCAATCCGCGGGCACGCCAATTTTTTGGCGCACCTTTCAGCCGCCGGCGACTTGCCAAATCATTGGCGCAAAATGAACTAGTGAAACTGCATGAGTCGTGGCCGGCCAAAATATTGGTCAGGAACCAAACAGGTGCGCGTGCCCTGGTCAACGACCAATTTTTTGGTTCGGCTGGTGTAGGCTCCGATCCAAACACACCCGAACACATGCCACATATATTACCAATTTCATGGAAACAGTAATGATGGTATCTTTTCATATGCAGAGCTGTTTCTTTCTCCTCTTGGCTTAAGCCTTAAACCCTGAAGCTGGTCTTGTGCCTTAATCCACTAACTAATGCAGGTCTTGCATTGCACACTGCCTTATAGCTGGTTAAAAAGAGCTTTTGCATATTTAACTCCTTCCCCTGCATCTACATGCACTGGGGAAATGAAAATGCAGAGTGACATTATGAGGCACCACTGTCCTGCCCTGCATTGAGTTAGACTAGTACAAGGAGTATTTTTCTCAACAAGTTATACTCATGCTAGTTTGTTTTTTTAAACTCATTCAAAGTTCATATTAGTCCTCCTAGAATTGGAGCTTGCCTGTGTATGTAGAGAAAGTACCCAGATGTTATACTCCTAGAACCTTACTGTATGGCCACAAATTAGTTCTCCTAGAATTGGAGTACCTTGATGTTGAGGATGTAGAGTGTATGACCACAAATTTGGTCATTCTGAAATTAGTTCTTTACTGGAATAACAATATTAGCACTAAAATGTTCAGGTATTCCTAACTGAACCTAACTGAAGTGAATGACAATAATCCCCATCTCTCTCCATAGACCAGAGCAAACACAATAATCCCTTCTCTCTATACTCCAGCACAATAAAATGGATGTATTACTTTGGGGCATCAACTAAAAAACAAAGACTTAAATAATTAGCTTTCTTTCATCTCAAATTAAAATGAACTCCAAAGCTCAACTAAACAACTTAGTCAGGTATCAACAAATCTAATTAAGGCAATTGCGTAGCTCCACATTCAGAACAAAAAAAGGCAATGAAATTGCAACGGAATCTCACCTGTCAAAGAGGCAGCGATGTCTAGGGAAACGATGTTGAGCAGGCAGAGCTGCTTGCACGAGAGGAGGGTCGACGGTCTGCTGCTTCGGGCGTGTGTGAAGGAGGCGGACCCGTGGCTTAGTGCTCGGTGAAGCTTGCGGGGAGGCCTGCTCGGCGAGGAAGTGCACGAGTAGGTTGGTGGCGAGGAAGTTGTTCCATGGAGGATGATTGCCGCCGGTGGAGTAGCTCGGCGACGACGGTGCTGCTACCCGTCAATCAGGTGCTTGGCCGCGGTGCTTTGGAGTGGGGCGACGCGGCAGTGGTCAGCGGCGGTAGGGTGGTTGTTGGGGAGGCGGAGGGGCTGCCGTGATGGGGGGTGATGGCGGCAGTGATCTGGTTGGAGGGCGGCCGTCGGCGGTGGGATGGCTGGCGGCGGCTGGTTGCGGTCCCGTGGATTTGTGGGCGGCAAAGGAGCTGCGGTGGTGGGGAGGTACGCCAGCAGTGGTCTGATCGAGTGGAAGGTGGCCGCTCGCCGGCGGTGGGAAGCTCTGGGGTTGACGGGGGCGGGGGCGGCGGCGGATCTGGCGGAGGGCACGGGTGGGGATTGGGCGTGATTTGGGGGCGGCTATTGCGGTCTGGTAGAGGTAGGGCGGGCGCGTAATGTTTCTTTCGTGTGCCAAAATTTTCGCAAGTCGCGCGCTTTTTTTTCCTTGCCGCACGCGCTTAGGGCCGATATTCGGTCTCGCGCCGAAGACGGTCTCCGGCGGATCATGGGCCGAGATTTAGTTCTCCTGGCAGTTTTGGGCCGTAAAGTGTACCGGCGGTTTCTGCGCCGGTGTTGCTTAAGTTCTCCCGGCAGTTGGCCTGCCCTATTGTGTTTCTAGCGGCAGTAAGTGATGTCCCGGCAGATTCTTTGCCCTTAGACATGTTTTTCTCCTGGCAGCTAACTGCCCCCAATCGAGTGTTGTGGTGTAGTGTCATACAAATATACAAGCACCTGCGGAAGCAAACTTGTGTGAGTACAGACAACAAGAAAGCAAGAAGGCTTGACGAAGCCTATTTATCTGCAAAGCCCTTCACGACTCAGGATCACCACCTGGGTGGCAAGTCACTCGTCAACATCGAGATCTACATAGAACCCATCGGAGGGGGCGGTGTTCTCTTCTGCAACAATAATTAAGCAAACATGAGTACAAAGGTACTCAACAAGACTTACATCAGATCCTACATACATGCAACATTCTCAAGAAGGATAGTGGGGTTACTGCAGCAAGCCAGCTTTGACTCTTGGCTAAGCTATCCTACGAGACAACAACTTGTAAATGTTTTGCGCACACGAGTCCACTACTCACCATAATAATACAATACCGTGGATCCTCCTCCGTCATCCTACGGAAGGGCCATCCACGACACTCACACTTGTCTTGAGGCTTTTAGGAGTATCCATGTACTTGTCTATGAACTGTATAGGCAACCAAGTAGTCCTTTACCACGGACGCGGCTATTCGAATAGATGATGTTAACCCTGCAGGGGTGTACTTCTTCATACATGTTTCCACCACTTCACGTCTGCACACGGCATGTGCTCGGCAGACTTCAAGCGAAAGCCGACGTGGGTGTAGACCATGACCCAACTAACCACACAAGTCTCTAGTCCAGGTTTATCGCCTATTCGGGTTCCATCCGCGAGGAGATCCGGCCGGGGTTTCGCTCACAGCCCCAAATGATGTGTGCAGGGTTCCCGAGACACCAAACGGGCGCCCGGTACACCGTGCCATGGTGTATCTACCGCATCAAAGCCCACCCCTAGGGTCAGCGCTACGCACGGCCTCCAACACATATCCTATAAAAACCAGAAACTAGTTGCAACTCCTGGACAGAGGACAGGGGCAGTTAATAAGTCGAGCGGGGTCATATTTCAGGGCCCAATGCATGGTAGTAGCTGAACTAAATCACACATACAGATCTCGGTGCTTAAGGACGGTTCCAATGAAACAACCCACCATGTACTCCTACATGGCCTCTCATAGATACCTTTTACCAAATCGTGTTCAACACATCACTCACATTACCGAAATAATCATTTCACTCTATCCCATCACCCAGATGACCCAGGCCTGACACAACTCTAAGCATAGCAGGCATAACAATGTAGGAAACACAGACATGGCTCAATCAACTCCTACACATATTAGTGGGTGTTGTCTAGTTACTGTGGCAATGACAGGTCATGCAGAGGAAAGGGGTTCAACCACCGCAGCACACAGCAGTTTGAAACATTGTTGTCTTAAATGCAGTAAGTGAGAGCAGGAGCAAGAACATGGGATTGTATCGATATGATCAATGGGGCTGCTTGCCTGATGGAGTGGTAGTAGGATACTGCCCTTCAATTGGATATTCGTGGGTATCCTCGGTGGCAGAACCTACCACGAATGACACATCGGAACACAATTATCACATGGCAGTATGCAACAATATGATGCGCTATGACATGGAAATATGGGTGTGTTTTGGCTAATGCATTCTAAAACAGGTTGGTTTGAGTCCATTTGAATCAAAGATTCAAATGAAAGCCCATGATATGAAGTCATATTAATGCATTAGCTTATTTCACTTAAACAGCAAGGTTAAAGTGTTCTAACATGCATGAAACCATTACAGATGGAAATATTGGATTTTTCTGATCAATTTTCATATATAAATCTTTGCATTTGGAGTTACAGATTAATTTCTATGAATTTTTGAAGTTTATAATATTTTCTGGAATTTCTTGTATAAGAATAAATCCAGTAAATGATTTATTGTGTCAGCATTGCATCAGGGTGACGTCGGCAGTCAACGGGGACGGTCCAGGTCAAACCTGACCAGTGGGACCCACTGGTCAGTGTCTTAGTTAGTTAATTAACTAACTAGGATTAGTTTAGCTACTAACCTAGGTTTACTTAACAGGGCGGGGCCCCACCTGTCATTGACCCAGTGGAGGTCAAACCCCTGGTCAAAACGGGGCTAACCACCGGCGTTTAGCCGCCGGCGAGGCCAGACGCGGCGGGGCAGTGCGGGTTTGGTGCTCCGGCGACCAAATGGACGGCGGAGACCATCTACGAGCAGCTGGGAGCAAGCCGCGTCGATTGGTGGTGGAGGTGGAGCTCGGGGTCGTCGGAAACGACGTCGGCGACGACCTTGGCGGACACCAGAGCTTGGGTGAGCTCGGGCTCATCACTAGGGGGCACAACGAGGTGTGTGGAGTGGTGCTACAGGATCCTGGGGATGCGGTGAGTGCGGTGGCGTGCTCAGTTTTGAGCCAGCGTGGTTGTGGCCACGACGGCGACATGCAGAGGTGGTGGTGGGTGCGGGCAAGCTTCATGCGGTCGCTATGATGCTCGAGAGCGAGAACAGGAAGGGGGAGGAGGTAGCTGGGCTCACGATGGTCACGGCAGTGCAGACGGCGAGGTCGAGGATGAGCTGCTGTAGCAGTGACGGCAAAGGGGATCTCCGGCAATGATCGGTGAAGACGAGGCTGTTGTGGTGGCTCCAGGGCAGGCGAGCTCTCGGGGCTCGACTAGCTTGGTGAAGTGGATGGCGGCGAAGCTTCTGGACACGGCGAGATGGCGAGGAGGCGACGGTGGCTGCGGTTTTCACGTCGGCGCGAGCGCGGCAACGTCAGCCATGGTGGGGGAGAGCGAGAGAGAGGAGCAGGGGGGAGAGTGAGGTGTCGGTGAGGTCGGGGCGGCACCGAGGAGGCGTTTCGAGGCGTCGCCGCGCTGTCCAGGCGATGCAGACAAGCAGGGAGCTGCGTGGCGAGCTCGGCGGCGTCGCAGTATCCCTCCTCTGACTACTGGCAGAGGTAGGTGATGACTGGCACGGGCCAGATGGGCTGGCCCAGTGCAGGTAAGTGGCCTCTGGCCTTTCTCTCCCTCTCTCTCTTTTCTATTTATGCCAGTTTTCTATTTTCTGCAATGTTTGTGGCTTTTCTAAAAATACCTAGGCACTTTCAAAAATCACCAAATTGCTCATGGCCACTGTTTGGAATAAATCCAACATGGAACATTTCAGTTTAGGATTATTTGAGCATTTAGAATATTTACTAGCATTTAAATGCTCAAATTCAAATAACTAATGATTTAATCCAGTGACCTTAGGATGACCTAGAAGATTGTGCACCATTTTTGTCAGAGGTTTAGGACCAAGGCAAAGATGATGAACATTTTAGAAGGGCATTTTAGGTTCATTGAAAATATTTTTAGTAAAACCTAGTTGGTTTCAGGGGGGTGCTGGGGGTTCTGTCATCCCCATTTCCAAGTTCTTGGTAAAGTTAAACATGATGCAAGAACTCTAATGCATGAACTAGCTAGGGTGTGGCACCTTCTCGCCCTGCTGGAAGCAGAGCTGCACGGCGTAGTAGAGCTTGTCCTGAGTGGGCGAGATGAGCACTTCTCTAGCCCACGCGCCCTGGTGTGCGAAGGCACCATCAAAATACATGACCCATCCGTTAGGCACCTCGCTTCCCGGCAAGAGGGACCGGTCTTCGCCTACTTCAAGCGTCGGGGCGTCTGTCCATTCTGCCACGAAATCAGCGAGCGCGGCTCCCTTGATGACCCTGGTAGTACTGAACTCCAACTGGAATGCTTGCAACTCAATGGTCCATTCAGCAACTCTTCCGACAGAGTTGGGGATCCTGAGCACTCTCTCCAATGGGTAAGCTGAGACGACCTTGATGGGGTGGCCGTGGAAGTAGTGCCACAACTTTCGCGAGGCCACCAGGAGCGTGCGTAGGAGCTTCTGAGGCATGGGGTACCGTGCTCTTGCATCCCGCAACACCGTGCTGACGAAGTATACCGGGTGCTCGACGAGGGTAGGCACGCTAATGAGGCTTGCGCCCTCCTGGAGTTGGGGTGCCTCCTGAGGCGAGGGAACCCCTAATGCTTGATCTCTAGTCGGGGCCTTCGCGGGTTTGGGGGCGTCGTCCTCCTGAGCCCGATCCTCTGCCGCCGCTGCTGCGGCCCTTGTGGGCAAGCTTGAGCGCCGCCAAGGTCTCCTTGGTGTCCTCCTTGATGGTGAGGACACCTTCGCTCCCCGGCATCTTCATGAGGTTGTAAGCAGGATGGGTTGCTGCCATGAACTGGGCCAGAGCTGGGTACCCGAGGATGGCGTTGTACGGGAGGCCAATGCGGGCGATGTCGAAGTCGATGAGCTGGGTGCAGTAGTTGTCGCGCGTGCCGAAGGTCACGGGGAGGCGGATCTGCCCCAGGGAGCGGGCGGAGCCTCCACCAACCCCCGAGAAGGACTTGCTGGGACAGAGCCACTCGAACGGTACATGAAGGAGGCTAAAGGCTTCGACGGAGAGCACATTGAGGCCGACGCCGCCGTCGACGAGCATCTTGGTGATGGATACGTGGCAGATGGAGGGCACGCACAACATCAGGAGCACACCCGAGCCGACGGTGGAGGCGGGATGATCCTCTAAGTTGAAGGTGAGGTCGTCCTCAGGCGCGGCCCAGCCAGGCGGAGCCCTCGGGCGCTTGGAAGCGGCGCCGATCTGGCGAAAGTACGGCTTGACATGCCGATCTGAGGGTGGTGCTTGCGAACCGTCGAGAAGAGCTGCGACGATGGGGGCCGCTAATTCCCCGAAGCGAGTGATGAAGAGGTTGCGCAGCTCCTCCCAGGTGGCGACAGAAGACTCCGGCAAATGGAGGAGCCAGGCGCGCGGCACGCGTACAAGGGCCATTGAGAGCCAGCTGGCCATGATATTGTCGTCGCCTCGGCTTCCAGAACGGCCTCGTCGTACGCCAGCAGGAAAGCCGAAGGGTCCGCCACGCCGTCGTAGCGCGGCGGCATCTCCGGCTTGAACTTGGGTGTCCACTGCACCTGCCGCAAGGCGGGGGCAAGGGCTTGGAGCCCCCGAGCGCTATTGTGGGCACCGATAGATCCAACTGGAGGGGCGCCCACCATGGGGGAGCAGGCGTGGAGATGGTGGAGCGCGAATCGATGAAACAAAGACTCCGGTGCACCCCTATCTGGCACGCCAAATGTAGGATCACGGGTTCCGGCAAAACCCTTAAGGTTCAAACTCTGGCATGCACGCGAAGATCTCCCCCCTACCGATCCACGTCCTAACTCAGCTAAGATCTTACGAACTAACTCGATGAACTCGCAACACAAAGGACACAAGATTTATACTGGTTCGGGCCACCATTGTGGTGTAATACCCTACTCCAGTGTAGTAGTGGTGGATTGCCTCTCGGGCTGAGGATGAACAGTACAGGGGGAAGAACGGCCCCCTGAGGAGATGTGTTCTTGTGCTTGGTGGATGTGATTGTGGGGATGGACTGGTTCTAGTCTATGATGAGGTCGCCCCTAGCTACGGTGGTGGCTAGTTCTATTTATAGAGGCCCTGGTCCTCTCCCCAAATATTAGGTGGGAAGGGAGCCAACAACGACCAATTTGAAAGGGGACAGCTAGTACAGCTTATCCCGACAAAAGTGGTCTTCGCCTGCAAAAGGCTCTGGTGCTGACGCCGCCCTGGGCTCCATGGTGACCTCCGTCTTGCCGTCCTGCTGGTCTTGGTCTCGTTGCACCGATATGGAAACCTTTGCTTGATGCCTCGGTACTCTGCGCCTGCGCTTGCCCCCTTAGCACCAAAGAGGAAACAAGGACGCTGCGCGCGCTGGCGCCCGCCTGGTCTCGATCGTCACGGCTCACGTCACGGGAACCTCGCGAGGTTTGACTTGCCTTGATCTCTCCACCCCTCGCGAGCCTGCCTGGTGAGGCTGCTCCTGAGGAGGTCTTGCGTCATCCGCCTCGCGAGGCTTGGCCCCTCGTGAGGGTCTTGAATGCCTTGTTGATGAAGATGGGTCGTACAGGCCTGCTAGCAAAGCCACGCCGTGGGCCGCAGGCAGGCAAGTCTGGCGACCCCCATTCCCAGAACACCGACACTAACTAGCTACACAACCCTCCCGTTATGTTCAATGAGAGGAAAATAACCTTTTATACATTCCTGCATTCGTGTGACAAGCATGCAGTGTTTTTTTGTGTGTGGGAGTCATTGGGATTTAAATCATAATCGTGTCATGTGGCTTTAGTGGTAAGACTATGCACAGTGGTGCAGAAATAATGCAGCCTTAGTCACCTTTCCCACCAGTAAGAGGGTGAAACAAACAAATTAATAAGAAAAATTAAATGCGCCAGCGGTGTATCTTACCTCACACATCTCGCTACTGCTCGGGAACACTGTCCAATTGATCCCTCTGTTCGCTCACGTACTATTTTAAGTGAATCCTTATTATAACATGCACACAATTTTGGGCACTTGTATTCGACCTAAGTCAGTGTGCCACCGTATCTCGTACGACTCCCTCCATCTAGGTGTAATAAGTCACGTTAGAAGGTGCAACGGGACCAAGGTGCAAGCAGATTGGAGGAGAAGGAGAAACTTGATCGGTCATTTTGTTGAGGGGGAAGACAGTAGGAGAGGCTCCTACTGTTTTTTGTATATATTCAACTATCAAGGGGTGTTACACATGTTACAACTTTGTATCTCTCCCCCAACACAACATGGGGGGGGGGTCAGACAGTTTTTGCTAAAAGCTAATCTACAAGGGTGTGAAGCTGAGATAGTGCGGCCTCAAACGAGGTTGTGACAAATGGTGGCAATAGTGCCAACCTATTCCTCACGAACCCTATAACGCAAGAGATCAAAGTCTCGCAAGAACCTTTGCAGCCAGCTTGTTTGGGAGGGCGTCACCCCTCTGAAATGCTTGTTATTCCTTTCTTTCCAGAGACTCCAAGCGGCTGTGAAGAAGATTTCCACAAAGAGGGGTCTGCGTGAGGTGTCTCTGGCACTGAGGACCACGTCAAGGCGCGATGGCAAAGCTGGCCAGTCAATATCAAGGTTTGTCCAGCAGGCGTGACTAAATGAGCAAGTGAAAATCATATGGTCCACCGTTCCCTCAATGTTTTGCCCGCAAAGTAGGCAGTTAAGATCATCCCCAATATTATAGCGTCTTCGTTTGAGCATATTGCAAGGGTTTAGCCTGTCATGCAGAAGTAACTTGACCGGTCATTCCTCCAATCAAAGCCCTGATTTCTGTCTCTAAACGCAACAATTAATCCAAACAACTAAGTGATGCCATTTTAGCTACCATGCAGGGCCACGTATTAACTCGCATGCAAGCCGACTTTGATTTCTTGACTGATCAACGTGTAGTTTTGCTCCATGCATTGGGTTTCTAGGGGAGATAACAAGGCATTGTAAGGAGTGTTTGGTTACATTGCTTAGGCTGGTCATAGTGGTGAGTAACTTGGACAAGTACAACATGCATATGTTACTAGTCTATGTTACTACTACGCGAAGTTTGCCGTCGGAAGCGAGCCGATCTGGCTCTCCTGAGCTAGCAAGGTTTTTCTAGCCCACCCAAGCTAGCTGGCCCACAAAAGCTAACATATTTTAACAGTTCCAAACGCCTAACCTTGCCCGGCTATGCTATAAGCTGTTCTTGCTAAGGATCCAAACGCTCCCTAAGTAACAACACTCGCTAGCAACAAGGCCAGGAGGGGATTGAGATGCGAAGTTAATGGATGACGCCTAAACATTTTGGGCATATTTGATTTCCGTAGGATGACTTAACACCTAGACGGAGGGAGTAGTCAAGGTTTGATGGAATATTCGTCACCGCTTCTCTTCTTGTACGTACTCCATTTGTATCTCACTTCCTGTGGCTTCGCACTCGCACGATTTTCCTATTCTATGAACCTGTGTGTGCGTGTGCACGCGTGTGTGTGTTTAACAACATGTGTGTGTTAGAGAGAGCGACAGATTGACCTACTCCTACAGAGAGATGGTGTGTAGTGTACAATTTTAGCCGCGAGAGTTGGTGCATCCTCTCGTTCTGGGCGTTCGGTAGGGATAGGTGAACAGCTGCCACGCCCGCTCCTGACCAGCCTGGCCCACCCAAAGCCCCTCCATCGCCCGCGCACGCTTCCTGCCCGAAACGGTCGGCGCCGCTCCAAAGAATCAATGCCGCATTCATGCCCGGGCAGAGAGGACGCGACCTCTCACTGGCGCCTGCGTTGAAGGGAGAAGCCGATTCAAGATTGATGGTTGCTTCGTCCGTCCAACTTACTGCTGGGTCTATGTGATTTGACGGCTCATTGGTCATTATTAATGAGGTGGTAGGACTGCTGGATGTCCCATGCTTTCGGCGAAAGGAGGTACTACTAGATTACAATATTCTCCATTCTTACGGTGGAGGAGTGAAAGAGCAGTGAAAACACACATGTTCAGTGATTACATGGCCCACCTCACACTATCACCATATTTTCTGGACACCATGCGACACCTAACTCTTTACATAGTACTCCCTCCGTTCCTAAATATAAGTCTTTGTATAGATTACACTAGGTGGACTACATACAGAACAAAATGAATGAATCTACACTTAAAATGCATCTATATACATCCGTATGTGGTTCATGGTGAAATCTCTACAAAGACTTATATTTAGGAACGGAGGAGGTACTTGTATAGTACGTACTGTAATTTATCAGCGAGATAGTACAATGCTATGAAGCTTCCAGCTTCTGTTACATGTATCTTGCGTCCAAGGTTGCCCATTGCAACATTTCATCAAATACAACAAAGACTAACATGCATGCTATTGCATCTCAATGATTGACAGATCATAGCAAATATGTACTCCCTCCATTCCAAAATAAGTGTCTCAACTTTATGCTACATACGGAGAAAAATGAGTGAATCTACACTCTAAAATACATCTATATACATCAGTGTTTGGAGTATGTACTAGTAGTTCATATTGAAATCTACTAAAGAACATATATATTCCAAAGAATATGATAATCTCTCTAACCAAGGTAGTAGGGACGAGGAGTAAACGGAGGGAGTAGTAAAATTTTCTCCTCGTCCTGCGAGCCACCGCGTGCGTGGGCGAGGGAGCGGGCGTAACGCGTACAATACTACTACTACTCATGCAGTCCCTAGGCATTGAAACAGAGACAGCTAAAGAAAAAAATGATCCATGCAGTCCCTATCCCTTGAACCATAAACCCTAACCAGGCTTTAATTTGCTGGCAACGTCAGCGCTTCCTAAGAAATGAAGTTTGCAACCCTTTGACCATCGGATCATTTTGTGCAGTTTCACCAAAATCGAGATGAGCATCCCTGTGGCAAAGAAATTGAAGAAGCGTGATTAGAATATGATTACCGGGACTAGTTGATGAGACATAAACTCATCATAAATAGAGTACGTAGAAGCCAGTAGAGGTATGTGCGGGGCAAAGAAGTGGAGAAATAACCACATGGAGTGATGTGGGCAGCTGGAGCAGTGGTGCAAGCTGGCTGTAAAGGGACTTGTACCTGTGGGATGTCGGGACGTAGTGTTGGGGAACGTAGTAATTTCAAAAAAATTCCTACGCACATGCAAGATCATGGTGATGCATAGCAACGAAAGGGGAGAGTGTTGTCCACGTACCCTCGTAGACCGAAAGCGGAAGCGTTAGCACAACGCGGTGGATGTAGTAGTATCTCTTCATGGCCCGACCGATCAAGCACCGAAACTACGGCACCTCCGAGTTCTAGCACACGTTCATCTCGATGACGATCCCCGGACTCCGATCCTGTAGAATGTCGGGGAAGAGTTCCGTCAGCATGACGGCGTGGTGACGATCTTGATGTTCTACTGTCGCAGGGCTTCGCCTAAACACCACTGCAATATTATCGAGGACTATGGTGGAGGGGGGCACCACACACGGCTGAGAGATCAATGATCAACTGTTGTCTCTGGGGTGCCCCCCTGCCCCTGTATATAAAGGAGCAAGGGGGAGGAGGTGCGACCAGGCAAGGGGCGCGCCAGGAGGAGTCCTACTCCTCCTGGGAGTAGGACTCCCCCCCTTTCCATGTTGGACTAGGACTTGGGGGGAAGGAGAGAGAGGGAAAAGGAAAGGGGGGGCGTCGACCCCCCTCCTTGTCCAATTTGGACTGGGGGGAAGGGGCGCGCGGCTGCCCCTTGGCCTCCTCTCCACTTCCTCCACCAGGCCCATTAAGGCCCATTAGGTTACCGGGGGGTTCCGGCAACCTCCCGGTACTCCGGTAAAATGCCGATTTCACCCGGAACACTTCTGATGTCCAAACATAGGCTTCCAATATATCAATCTTCATGTCTCGACCATTTTGAGACTCCTCGTCATGTCCGTGATCATATCCGGGACTCCGAACAACCTTCGGTACATCAAAATATATAAACTCATAATGAAACTGTCATCGTAACGTTAAGCGTGCGGACCCTACGGGTTCGAGAACAATGTAGACATGACCGAGACATGTCTCTGGTCAATAACCAATAGCGGAACCTGGATGCTCATATTGGCTCCTACATTTTCTACGAAGATCTTTATCGGTCAGACCGCATAACAACATACGTTGTTCCCTTTGTCATCGGTATGTTACTTGCCCGAGATTCGATCGTCGGTATCTCAATACCTAGTTCAATCTCGTTACCGGCAAGTTTCTTTACTCGTTCCGTAATACATCATCCTGCAACTAACTCATTAGTTGCAATGCTTGCAAGGCTTAAGTGATGTGCATTACCGAGAGGGCCCAGAGATACCTCTCCGACAGTCGGAGTGACAAATCCTAATCTCGAAATACGCCAACCCAACAAGTACCTTCGGAGACACCTGTAGAGCACCTTTATAATCACCCAGTTACGTTGTGACGTTTGGTAGCACACAAAGTGTTCCTCCGGTAAACGGGAGTTGCATAATCTCATAGTCATAGGAACATGTATAAGTTATGAAGAAAGCAATAGCAACAAACTAAACGATCAAGTGCTAAGCTTATGGAATGGGTCAAGTCAATCACATCATTCTCCTAATGATGTGATCCCGTTAATCAAATGACAACTCATGTCTATGGCTAGGAAACATAACCATTTTCGATCAGTGAGCTAGTCAAGTAGAGGCATACTAGTGACACTCTGTTTGTCTATGTATTCACATATGTATTATGTTTCCGGTTAATACAATTCTAGCATGAATAATAAACATTTATCATGATATAAGGAAATAAATAATAACTTTATTATTGCCTCTAGGGCATATTTCCTTCAGTCTCCCACTTGCACTAGAGTCAATAATCTAGATTACACAGTAATGATTCTAACACCCATGGAGCCTTGGTGCTGATCATGTTTTGCTCGTGGAAGAGGCTTAGTCAGCGGGTCTGCAACATTCAGATCCGTATGTATCTTGCAAATTTCTATGTCTCCCACTTGGACTAAATCCCGAATGGAATTGAAGCGTCTCTTGATGTGCTTGGTTCTCTTGTGAAATCTGGATTCCTTCGCCAAGGCAATTGCACCAGTATTGTCACAAAAGATTTTCATTGGACCCGATGCACTAGGTATGACACCTAGATCGGATATGAACTCCTTCATCCAGACTCCTTCATTTGCTGCTTCCGAAGCAGCTATGTACTCCGCTTCACATGTAGATCCCGCCACGACGCTTTGTTTAGAACTGCACCAACTGACAGCTCCACCGTTCAATATAAACACGTATCCGGTTTGCGATTTAGAATCGTCCGGATCAGTGTCAAAGCTTGCATCAACGTAACCATTTACGATGAGCTCTTTGTCACCTCCATATACGAGAAACATATCCTTAGTCCTTTTCAGGTACTTTAGGATGTTCTTGACCGCTGTCCAGTGATCCACTCCAGGATTACTTTGGTACCTCCCTGCTAGACTTATAGCAAGGCACACATCAGGTCTGGTACACACATTGCATACATGATAGAGCCTATGGCTGAAGCATAGGGAACATCTTTCATTTTCTCTCTATCTTCTGCGGTGGTCGGACATTGAGTCTTACTCAACTTCACACCTTGTAACACAGGCAAGAACCCTTTCTTTGCCTGATCCATTTTGAACTTCTTCAAAACTTTGTCAAGGTATGTGCTTTGTGAAAGTCCAATTAAGCGTCTTGATCTATCTCTATAGATCTTAATGCCCAATATGTAAGCAGCATCACCTAGGTCTTTCATTGAAAAAATCTTACTCAAATATCCCTTTATGCTATCTAGAAATTCTATATCATTTCCAATCAATAATATGTCATCCACATATAATATCAGAAATGCTATAGAGATCCCACTCACTTTCTTGTAAATACAGGCTTCTCCAAAAGTCTGTACAAAATCAAATGCTTTGATCACACTATCAAAGCGTTTATTCCAACTCCGAGAGGCTTGCACCAATCCATAAATGTATCGCTGGAGCTTGCACACTTTGTTATCTCCCTTTGGATCAACAAAACCTTCTGGCTGCATCATATATAACTCTTCTTCCAGAAATCCATTTAGGAATGCAGTTTTAACATCCATTTGCCAAATTTCAAAATCATAAAATGCGGCAATTGCTAACATGATTCGGACAGACTTAAGCATTGCTACGGGTGAGAAGGTCTCATCATAGTCAATCCCTTGAACTTGTCGAAAACCTTTTGCAACAAGTCGAGCTTTGTAGACAGTAACATTACCGTCAGTGTTAGTCTTCTTCTTGAAGATCCATTTATTCTCAATTGCTTGCCGATCAACAGGCAAGTCAACCAAAGTCCACACTTTGTTCTCATACATGGATCCCATCTCAGATTTCATGGCTTCTAGCCATTTTGCGGAATCTGGGCTCACCATTGCTTCTTCATAGTTCGTAGGTTCATCATGATCTAGTAGCATGACTTCCAGAACAGGATTACCGTACCACGCTGGTGCGGATCTTATTCTGGTTGATCTACGAGGTTCGGTAGTAACTTGATCTGATGTTTCATGATCATTATCATTAGCTTCCTCACTAATTGGTGTAGGTGTCACAGAAACCGGTTTCTGTGATGTACTACTTTCCAACAAGGGAGCAAGTACAGTTACCTCATCAAGTTCTACTTTCCTCCCACTCACTTCTTTCGAGAGAAACTCCTTCTCTAGAAAGGATCCATTCTTAGCAACGAAAGTCTTGCCTTCGGATCTGTGATAGAAGGTGTACCCAACAGTTTCCTTTGGGTATCCTATGAAGACACATTTCTCCGATTTGGGTTCGAGCTTATCAGGTTGAAGCTTTTTCACATAAGCATCGCAGCCCCAAACTTTCAGAAACGACAACTTTGGTTTCTTGTCAAACCACAGTTCATAAGGAGTTGTCTCAACGGATTTCGATGGTGCCCTATTTAACGTGAATGCAGCCCTCTCTAAAGCATAACCCCAAAATGATAGCGGTAACTCTGTAAGAGACATCATAGATCGCACCATATCTAGTAAAGTACGATTACGACGTTCGGACACACCATTACGCTATGGTGTTCCAAGTGGCGTGAGTTGCGAAACTATTCCGCATTGTTTCAAATGTAGACCAAACTCGTAACTCAAATATTCTCCTCCACGATCAGATCGTAGAAACTTTATTTTCTTGTTACGATGATTTTCAACTTCACTCTGAAATTCTTTGAACTTTTCAAATGTTTCAGACTTATGTTTCATTAAGTAGATATACCCATATCTGCTTAAATCATCTGTGAATGTGAGAAAATAACGATATCCGCCACGAGCCTCAATATTCATCGGACCACATACATCTGTATGTATGATTTCCAACAAATCCGTTGCTCTCTCCATAGTACCGGAGAACGGCGTTTTAGTCATCTTGCCCATGAGGCACGGTTCGCAAGTACCAAGTGATTCATAATCAAGTGATTCCAAAAGTCCATCAGTATGGAGTTTCTTCATGCGCTTTACACCGATATGACCTAAACGGCAGTGCCACAAATAGGTTGCACTATCATTATCAACTCTGCATCTTTTGGCTTCAACATTATGAATATGTGTATCACTACTATCGAGATTCATCAAAAATAGACCACTCTTCAAGGGTGCATGACCATAAAAGATATTACTCATATAAATAGAACAACCATTATTCTCTGATTTAAATGAATAACCGTCTCGCATCAAACAAGATCCAGATATAATGTTCATGCTTAACGCTGGCACCAAATAACAATTATTTAGGTCTAAAACTAATCCCGAAGGTAGATGTAGAGGTAGCGTGCCGACCGCGATCACATCGACTTTGGAACCATTTCCCACGCGCATCATCACCTCGTCCTTTTCCAGTGTTCGCTTAATCCGTAGTCCCTGTTTCGAGTTGCAAATGTTAGCATCAGAACCAGTATCAAATACCCAGGTGCTACTGCGAGCTCTAGTAAGGTACACATCGATAACATGTATATCACATATACCTTTGTTCACCTTGCCATCCTTCTTATCCGCCAAATACTTGGGGCAGTTCCGCTTCCAGTGTCCAGTCTGCTTGCAGTAGAAGCACTCAGTTTCAGGCTTAGGTCCAGATTTGGGTTTCTTCTCCTGAGCATTAACTTTCTTACTGTTCTTCTTGAAGTTCCCCTTCTTCTTCCCTTTGCCCTTTTTCTTGAAACTGGCGGTCTTGTTGACCATCAACACTTGATGGTCCTTCTTGATTTCTACCTCCGCAGCCTTTAGCATTGCGAAGAGCTCGGGAATTGTCTTATCCATCCCTTGCATGTTATAGTTCATCATGAAGCTCTTGTAGCTTGGTGGCAGTGATTGAAGAACTTTGTCAATGACACTATGAACAGGAAGATTAACTCCCAGTTGAGTCAAGTGATTATGATACCCAGACATTTTGAGTATATGTTCACTGACAAAACTATTCTCCTCCACCTTGCAGCTATAGAATTTATTGGAGACTTCATATCTCTCAATCCGGGCATTTGCTTGAAATATTAACTTCAAAACATTGTTGAAGTCCCGATTCTAAGCCGTAAAGCATGGTACACTAAACTATCGAGTAGTCATCAGCTTTGCTCTGCCAGACGTTCATAACATCTGGTGTTGCTCCAGCAGCAGGCCTGACACCTAGCGGTGCTTCCAGGACGTAATTCTTCTGTGCCGCAATGAGGATAATCCTCAAGTTACGGACCCAGTCCGTGTAATTGCTACCATCATCTTTCAACTTTGCTTCTCAAGGAACGCATTAAAATTCAATGGAACAACAGCACATGCCATCTATCTACAATCAAACATAGACAAGCAAGATACTATCAGGTACTAAGTTCATGATAAATTTAAGTTCAATTAATCATATTACTTAAGAACTCCCACTTAGAAACACATCCCTCTAATCTTCTAAGTGATCACGTGATCCAAATCAACTAAACCATAACCGATCATCACGTGAAATGGAGTAGTTTTCAATGGTGAACATCAATATGTTGATCATATCTACTATATGATTCACACTCGTCCTTTCGGTCTCAGTGTGCCGAGGCCATATCTGCATATGCTAGGCTCGTCAAGTTTAACCTGAGTATTCTGCGTGTGCAAAACTGGCTTGCACCCGTTGTAGATGGATGTAGAGCTTATCAGACCCGATCATCACGTGGTGTCTGGGCACGACAAACTTTGGCAATGGTGCATACTCAGGGAGAACACTTTTATCTTGAAATTTAGTGAGAGATCATCTTATAATGCTATCGTCAATCAAAGCAAGATAAGATGCATAAAAGATAAACATCACATGCAATCAATATAAGTGATATGATATGGCCATCATCATCTTGTGCTTATGATCTCCATCTCCGAAGCACCGTCATGATCACCATCGTCACCGGCGCGACACCTTGATCACCATCGTAGCATCATTGTCGTCTCGCCAATCTTATGCTTCCAGGACTATCGCTACCGCTTAGTGATAAAGTAAAGCATTACAACGCAATTGCATTGCATACAATAAAGCGACAACCATATGGCTCCTGCTAGTTGCCGATAACACGGTTACAAAACATGATCATCTCATACAATAAAATTTAGCATCATGTCTTGACCATATCACATCACAACATGCCCTGCAAAAACAAGTTAGACGACCTCTACTTTGTTGTTGCAAGTTTTACGTGGCTGCTACGGGCTTTAGCAAGAACCGTTCTTACCTACGCATCAAAACCACAATGATAGTTTGTCAAGTTGGTGATGTTTTAACCTTCGCAAGGACCGGGCGTAGCCACGCTTGGTTCAACTAAAGTTGGAGAAACTGACACCCGCCAGCCACCTGTGTGCAAAGCACCTCGGTAGAACCAGTCTCGCGTAAGCGTACGCGTAATGTCGGTTTGGGCCGCTTCATCCAACAATACCGTCAAACCAAAGTATGACATGCTGGTAAGCAGTATGACTTATATCGGCCACAACTCACTTGTGTTCTACTCGTGCATATTACATCAACGCATAAAACCAGGCTCGAATGCCACTGTTGGAACACTCTCCCCTCTCGTTGCTATGCATCACCATGATCTTGCGTGTGCGTAGGAATTTTTTTGAAATTACTACGTTCCATCCACGTACCCTCGTAGACCGAAAGCGGAAGCGTTAGCACAACGCGGTTGATGTAGTCGTACGTCTTCACGGCCCGACCGATCAAGCACTGAAACTACGACACCTCCGAGTTCTAGCACACGTTCAGCTCGATGACGATCCCCGGACTCCGATCCAGCAGAATGTCCGGGAAGAGTTCCGTCAGCACGATGGCGTGGTGACGATATTGATGTTCTACTGTCGCAGGGCTTCGCCTAAGCACCACTACAATATTATCGAGGACTATGGTGGAGGGGGGCACCGCACACGGCTTAGTGATCAATGATCAACTGTTGTCTCTGGGGTGCCCCCTGCCGCTATATATAAAGGAGCAAGGGGGAGGAGGTGCGGCCAGGCAAGGGGCGCGCCAGGAGGAGTCCTACTCCTCCTGGGAGTAGGACTCCCCCCTTTCCATGATGGACTAGGACTTGAGGGGGAAGGAGAGAGAGGGAAAAGGAAAGGGGGGGCGCCGACCCCCCTCCTTGTCCAATTCGGACTGGGGGGAAGGGGAGCGCGGCTGCCCTTTGGCCTCCTCTCCACTTCCTCCACTAGGCCCATTAAGGCCCATTAGGTTACCGGGGGGTTCCGGTAACCTCCCGGTACTCCGGTAAAATGCGGATTTCACCCGAAACACTTCCGATGTCCAAACATAGGCTTCCAATATATCAATCTTCATGTCTCGACCATTTCGAGACTCCTCGTCATGTTCGTGATCATATCCGGGACTCCAAACAACCTTTAGTACATCAAAATATATAAACTCATAATGAAACTGTCATTGTAACGTTAAGCGTGCGGACCCTACGGGTTCGAGAACAATGTAGACATGACCGGGACATGTCTCTGGTAAATAACCAATAGCGGAACCTGGATGCTCATATTGGCTCTTACATTTTCTATGAAGATCATTATCGGTCAGACCGCATAACAACATACGTTGTTCCCTTTGTCATCGGTATGTTACTTGCCCAAGATTCGATTGTCGGTATCTCAATACCTAGTTCACTCTCGTTACCGGCAAGTCTCTTTACTCGTTTCGTAATACATCATACCGCAACTAACTCATTAGTTGCAATGCTTGCAAGGCCTAAGTGATGTGCATTACTGAGAGGGCCCAGAGATACCTCTCCGATAGCCGGAGTGACAAATCTTAATCTCAAAATACGCCAACCCAACAAGTACCTTTGGAGACACCTGTAGAGCACCTTTATAATCACCCAGTTACGTTGTGACATTTGGTAGCACACAAAGTGTTCCTCCGGTAAACGGGAGTTGCATAATCTCATAGTCATAGGAACATGTATAAGTTATGAAGAAAGCAATAGCAACAAACTAAACGATCAAGTGCTAAGCTTATGGAATGGGTCAAGTCAATCACATCATTCTCCTAATGATGTGATCCCGTTAATCAAATGACAACTGATGTCTATGGCTAGGAAACATAACCATCTTCGATCAATGAGCTAGTCAAGTAGAGGCATACTAGTGACACTCTGTTTGTCTATGTATTCACACATGTATTATGTTTCCGGTTAGTACAATTCTAGCATGAATAATAAACATTTAACATGATATAAGGAAATAAATAATAACTTTATTATTGCCTCTAGGGCATATTTCCTTCACGTAGCTCAACCTAGAGGAGGGCGGCGGGAGGAGGCAACTACCCACGTCGCGGCAGTGAGCAATGGACGAAGGTAACCTCACCGGCTTTGTGAGAGAGAATGGCGGGGACCACTGATCGGGACGTGCCGACAGTGGGTTTTCGTCGTTGGCAACGGCTACCGCATCTACACTAAGCATCTACCCCTTCCCCCGGTGGACGTGATCCGCCGGGATGTTAGAGACGTGGCCACAATGGTTTTGTGAGAGAGAGTGTGAAAACTGAAGAGAGCAACCACAACAAGCAACCGTGTAGGCTTGTCCTGCCTGTGTATATAGTAGAGCGGTTTCCTTTTCTCTCCATATGAACCTATTTATATTGCGTATGTGCCACTAAAGAAAAAAACTTTATTTATAAATGACGCGACACCTACTACTCATTCTCCTATAAACCTTGCGCTTGGCATCTCCAAACTATTAACCTTGCGATTGGCTCTTCGCCTCTTCAGGAAGTCGAGCAATAATGGTACTGCAGTATATATTGTTCTGTCTATATGAGACTGAATGAATTGTTGCACGTCCACCACGTGGCAAGGGTCGAGGGGCGAGGGGCGAGGGAGAGTGCATACTATTACGTCTGTTTCAATATGGACTACATACAGAGCAAAATGAGTGAATCTACACTCTAAAATACGTCTATATACATTAGTGTTTGGAGTATGCACTAGTAGTTCATATTGAAATCTACTAAAGGACATATATTCCAAACAATATGATAATCTCTCTAACCAAGGTTGGGACGAGGAGTAAACGGAGGGAGTACCAGTAAAATTTTCTCCTCGTCCTGCGAGCCACCACGCACGTGGGCAAGGGAGCGGGCGTAAGGGCTTATCTCAAAATTTTAGTTTTACCATTTTATAAGGCTCAATTTGGTTGTTTCCCATCACAAATTCAGATTTTGAGGTGCATTAAATCATTGCATGCAAGTATTAAGAGAAAATTGACCAATGTATCTACTGTATGCATGCATGCATTGCAATTAATGCATTGGTAAACATGATTTTTTGAGGAAAACAAGAGCATTAATTGGGTGCTTTGCAAACTACAAAAAGTATTCCACCACTCACCATCTACCTTGGTTGGTGAGATTTTTGAATTGAGCCCTATAAACCGGAAAGGAGGGAGTAGTAAGCAAGGTTCACCTCATCCTGCGAGCCACCGCACCCATGGGCGGGGGAGACGGCGTACTAAGCAAGCTTCTCCTCATTCTGCGAGTTGATGGGACACATCAAAAGTACTCCAGTGTATAGAGCCTTGCCTCTAAGGTAGGCCCCACATGGTTTTCCTATTTTTTAACATAACACGTGAAGTCACAATTTGTTTGTTCACCCGTGGTAGACGATCCTCCCTCCATCTAGTGGACAACTAGTACACGTGTCAAATTACCACGTGGGCTGCCTTTTCATACAGAAATGAGCTCCACCGTGTACCCGTGCGGGTGTGGTTGGGAAAGAGACGGGAGTACGTGCGCCGTGCGTGCACCTCTTCTCTTCGTGCACGTCCCCCGCCTACGTGGATGTGTGTGAGAGATACAAACCTAGACAAATGGCTTGTGCGTTCGTGAGTGTTTTTTGTATGGGGGAGGAGGTTGATTCCGTGAATGTATTTGTGGGAATATGTGTCGATGACATCTCAAACAAAATTTTGCATGCAATGTGTGTGAAATGGAGGCCTATCCATATCATATATAGAGGGGCTGGCGATCCATGAGAAGAGAGGGAGGGGTCATAGATATCGATAGAGTCGAAGAGAGGATCAAGTTGGTGGGTGCGAGATCGATGAAGAGAGCCATCGAAATTGTGTGGGTGTGCAAGTCAAAGATATAGGGTGACTGACCTAGCTACTGGAACGTCAGAGGGCACAGGTCAAGTTTGTGTGTGGCAGGGAGACATGACTAGAGTGCTCGATGTATTAGTGTGTGTGTGTGTGGGGGGGGAGGGGGTGGGGGGAGGGGTAGGCAGAGGCCTAACTATAGAGGTAGAACGACTTGTATATGTGCTGGGAAGGAGAGACCCAGCTATGTCTTGAGGGAGATCGGTCGACATCCATACATAACTAAAGGACGGGAAATAGGATGGGACAGAGAGAGAGAGAGAGAGGAGAGAGAGAGGGAGGGAGAGGGGTAGAGTGCTGGATGGGTGATGTAGTTGCTTCCCGAAGATGGTGGGAGAGGCCTACTAGACAAACCGAGGGTGGAACTGCAAAATTATCAATAAGAGTGGGGATGTGTTTCTCTATGTGCCTATGCGTGATAGATCTGTCGGGACACATCCATGGATGATGAAGGGAAACCATGTGTTTGGTAAGCAAACCTAACTAGATCGGTAGATCAATTGTTGTTTGTCGGAGGAAGCGAGAGACATAACTAATGAGGTAGATCGATCGATGTGTGGGGAAAACAAGTTATAAGGACCTAGCTAGCTATATGTATAGCGGGAGATCGGTCGGTGTACGTCCATTTGTTAGAGGCAAATAAGGCCCGGCGAGACGAATAGACAGAGAGAATGGAGCTAGGAGGTGGTGCGAGAGGCCCAGCGACTAGCTAGATAGGGGGAGGAGTGTGCGGTTGTGAGATCGATGAAAAGAGGGGCGAGAGTTTACACGTGTGTGGGACCGTATGAGAGACACGAGGCAAGAAAACATAAAGGAGGAGATTGAAGGTGCGTGCGTATGTTGTAGGCAGACATCGCTGGAGAGGTTTATCGATCGGTGTGTATCGGAAAGGAGTTGTGGAGACTGTGGGAGAACGACCTAAAGAAAAAAATGAATGTGCACTGTGGATAGAATGCTGAGGGAGGGGGAGGGCGAGGAGGGCGTGTGCATGCACGAGAGAAAGTTAGTGGTAGCTACAAAGGTTAGAGGATTGTGTGGGTGTAAGAGACTAACAAAGATCATAATTTGAAAGGAAAGTGGATTCATATATTTGAATAGGAGATCATAGTGTTTTAAACATATGCATGCATGAATATAGCGGTGATATGCGTGTTGTGGTTTTGCACATGTTATACCATAATGTGATAATACATGGCGTTTGCAACTCACAGCTAAATGTCGAACAATCTAAACCATACTATACATCAAACAATCTCACATTTTATTTGAATTTGTGATAATGTGTGGCGTTTGCAGCTTACAACTAAATATCGAACAATCTAAACAATACTATATGTCGAACATTCTCACATTTTATTTGAATTTGTGGTACTGTGTGATGTTTGCAACTCACATCTAAATACTTGTAGGCGTAGGGGGTGGGGCACCATACATAATGTGATAAACACATTATACATATGAGACATGGTTTAGTTTGTGAAGATCTAGCTAGAGCTTGAAATGTAATATGATTTGAAATCAACATAAAGTGGATTCAAAAAATCGAGTTCGAGTTCATATAGTACACATAGTTCATACGTAACTCAAGACTAATCATCTCGTGTGCTGTGAAGATAATACACAAACGATGGTTTAACTTGACAATAATGACGATTGTAGATATTATTAAAACAGAGAAACGAATTCAAATGCTTTGACTTCACAACAATCATTATTGTAGATCTTATTCAAATATAGAAATGAATTCAAATTTAGTTCATATTAAAGCAGTAGTATATACGTTTGGAATGCACTAAAACGTTCATTTGAGTACTAGGTTGCATGCATTATACACATAGTGAAATATTTTAATTGAACATAACATGAATTCAATGTTTTGAATGACATCTGTAGTGCAAATTGATTTGGTAGAGTACACATTAGGCTTGTCCGGAAATTTCAACCCGCGCCTTGTTAGCCCGAAATATTTAAGATATGTCTTTGTCTTGTTGTGCTCCGACAACTCCCTCCATCTCAACCTGCGCCTTGCTATTCCAAAATTACAACGCGTGTGGAAACTCCCACCTCCTGTGAAATCCCGACACGCAAAATGCCCGTGATACCCTTGAACTGAAAGAACCGCCTCAAATTGGTGGGGGTACTTTCATAACTTACCCCACATTTCGGACAAGCGCGTCCCTAAGCCATGGTTCCCCACTCCCATCCCATCCGCCCACCCATTCGTACACCGAGGCCGGCAAAACCCGCGAAGCCCCACACCCTCCTGTGTCCGCCACCCAGCCGGAGCCTCTTCCCCGACGACGTCGTCCACAGCAACACCTCGACGTCCCTCGGATGAGGATCCGTCATCGATCTGGTCGTCCCGCTGGTTCAGCCACCCCGTCCTCCACCTCCAAGGAGCTACCCCGACGTTCCCCTCGTCTTTCGTGCCACCTCCATTCCCACACCGCCATCTTCACCTGCACCACCGGAAGAGCATCATCATCACCGTTTCCTCGGATGAAGTTGTGGCCTAATCGGCGCCACTAAAGAGGTTGTACACTAATCACCGCATTTTCTTCTTGATTCAATCTCACGGTGCTGCCGGTGCTCGGTCCCGAGCCGACACAGCGCGGATCCATCCACGGCAGCGTCGCTGGCCACTTCCTCCACGGTGTCGCTCCCTCGGCGGCGACGTCCACATCAGTAGGAGCTGCTGCTGCTTTAGCTCTCGCTCGTGCTGCTGCTCTGCTCTTGCTCTCGGTCCCCTGCCTGGTCTACTCTTGCTCTTGTTCTTGCTCGCGCTGCTGCTCTCGCTCTTGCTCTTGCTTGCGATGCTGCTTCGATTTAGCTACACTTTAGTCGACTAAATC